>NC_135556.1:2815000-3040000 GCF_964340395.1 Glandiceps talaboti | reverse complement strand
TTGCTGCAAAAATTGCTGCCATAACTAGTTCCACACATGCGTATTAGCCTTGTTTATCTACACTGCCATTTTGAAAGCATGACAGTGAACGATATCGGGAGTACGATCCAAATGACGAGCGATCGTAATTTTATGTGCGTTTTTCGCTCACAAAATCGAATTTCAACATGGCGGAAGTAATTAACGGCTCTCATAACATGGTCTACGATATAAATTATGTCACTATCTTTGGATATTTCGACAGAATTTGACTCGAAATACATCGTTGAATACAAGTATTTAGCTGTGGGAACACATTGTACTTGTGTGTAAGCATCAAATTCCCGCTAAGGCCGTATGAGCTGCCGACGGCAGTTTATGGTTGAATTTTTGAATGTCGTTCAAATTTACGCAATCTTGTGACCGTGCCGACGCCCATGCTAACGTTCCAGGGGTAATTTTTGGCTATATCATGGATTATTTTGGTTTTATTTCTTATTGTTACGGCTCAATAATGACTTGTATTTGTATTAGCTCACTGTGTAGAGGTCAGTGGAGGGAAACTTACGCTTGATGTTGGCGATTTTCCGATCGGATTTTTTACGTGCGTTTTTCAATGTAAAATTCAAATTTCAACATCGGCGAAGCAAAATCTGTCTCCCCTAACATCGTTTGCAATGTAAATAAAGGTGCTTTTCGTAGAAATTTCCACTCAATTTTACTATGAATACGATGTTTTATACAAGGAGATGGCTGAGTGAACTCGATGCAGTATATGGAAGGATCAGATTATCGCAACGTAACTTCAAAGTCCCGACTGCATATTTGCTTTTGTGGGTAAGCATGTCGGCAAAAAGCGCCACTTTGTCGTCCCGATTCGGACTCGTATACTACCAACTTGTGGGCATTTTTTACTGATTTTGAGCATAAATTTGGTGATAATTTTTTGTTGTTCTGTCAAACAATGATATATAATTACACAAACTGATTTTTCTGAAGGTATTGGGGCGACGACTTCAGATATTTTTTACCCTTCATTGCCGGTGCGGGGGCCGACTATTGCGTCGTATTCGGATTATTAGGCCGTTAATTATTTTCGTTCAAATTTAATACGACTGAAAATAACATTTTCTGACAAATTTTCGCCGATTTTGACCATTTAGTCAGTATACAGAAGTTTTGTAAGAACATGAATGTTGGTACTTTGAATTTTGTTTGTAATATAAATATTTTGTTTATTTGTGATATGTCAATAAATAAACAACCAGTGTTTGTTTTATTAATATTTTGTTACTTTAATCCATATTTCGGTTGTGTATGTGATATTTGAATGTATGTATTTGCAACTATGATGTAGAAAATTTATTTTCCATTCAAATGATACCTTATTTTTCAAAAATAAGCAACTCTAAGTATTTTTATATCAGTTTGATTACACCACACTCACTCTCACATTATGTCAGTGAGGGGGCTGGTGGAGAACAAACAATCCCATGAGGCAAGTGGTGGTGAAAGGGTTAAATTGTAAGTTTTCAGACAGTGTATTATTTAATAATAATAATAATAATAATAATAATAATGTTGGGTTCTTATATAGTGCTTTCCCACGCTGTGCTCAAAGCGCTTCACAATTATTTGACTTATCATAGATTTTAAATTGTAAGTCTTCACAGATAGTGTATTAACTGACTTACCATAGACTTTAAATTGTTAGTCTTCACAGATAGTGTATTGTCAGCTGCTTTATGGTCCTTTTCTGATGCCCAGCTTGTTACAACTCCCAACACCTTCTCACTGCCATGTAATGGTCTCTCTGTACAAACAAAGTTACATGTGACATCATTACCTACCACTAGCACAGCACAATATTTTAAAAAAAGACACTCTCCTCAAATACTTATAATTGTATGTGAATGGAGTCTCTATGTATTGCAGTTTTTGAGTTATGCAGTAATATATTGATCTATTACTCCCAATATGGCCACCATTCAGTAAAAAGTGATATGAACACTAAAATTCAACATTGGGTATACATGTATTTTTCTTCTATATTACCTATTGACATTGTTTAACAGAAACTGGCAGCAAATAAATAAAAGTGTCTGGGATAGGCACAAAGTGGCTGGATTTTGAAGATTGACCCTGAAGGGCTAGGTCTTAAAAGAAAGGTTGTACCTGAAAACAAGGGGTAGACACTTGAATGGTCTCTCTAACTACAGTTTTTGAATTATGCTGCACAAAATGATTTTTAACTACAAATATGGCTGTCGTTCGGTCAAATTTGCATATGTTTCTAAACACAATGACACACATATATCCCATGTGACATGTCACCTTTGTACCAGGTTTGAAAGAAATCAGATGTTGTATGTCTGAGAAATGACGTGTTACGGATGGATGGACAGACGGATGGACAGACAGATGGAGCCCATTGAAATAGGAACCATAATAACAGCAAACTCATTCAGGCAAGATAAGGTTGTAATCTCAAGCAATATCAACTCACCCAGTTCACCTTTGTGAAGGACTTCAAAGACTGCATACTCTTTACTGGTATCCAAGTGGTGATTAGTTATCACATTCTTTAAAAATTCATCTGCTGTTGTACGTCCTTCAACCTATGATACAACAGATACATGTTACCATATACTGTAGCTTTTAAAGACAGATCCATTTACAAATGAGCACATAAGTACTGCAGTATATAAAGAGTGACATGATAGCAATAGCAACATAGTGAGCACATACAATCATGAGGATGTAGCAAACAGCAGCTGCAATCTTAAGGCTGCAATGCTCCTGCAAATAAATGTAACAGTAATACTGTGTAAAGTATGCTACAACTGCAGTCCTATTGTGTAAGGTACATGTATGCTACAACAGTAATCATCTGACACAATGCTGCAGTGATACTGTGTATGGTATGCTACAACAGTAATCATCTGATACAATGCTGCAGTGATACTGTGTATGGTATGCTATGACAGTAATCATCTGATACAATGCTGCAGTGATACTGTGTACAGTATGCTATGACAGTAATCATCTGATACAATGCTGCAGTGATACTGTGTATAGTATGCTACAATAGTAATCATATGATACAATGCTGCAGTGATACTGTGTATAGTATGCTACAACAGCAATCATATGATACAATGCTGCAGTAATACTGTGTGTGGTATGCTACAATAGTAATCATATGATACAATGCTGCAGTAATACTGTGTGTGGTATGCTACAATAGTAATCATATGATACAATGCTGCAGTAATACTGTGTACGGTATGCTACAACAGCAATCATATGATACAATGCTGCAGTAATACTGTGTGTGGTATGCTACAATAGTAATCATATGATACAATGCTGCAGTGATACTGTGTACGGTATGCTACGACAGTAATCATATGATACAATGCTGCAGTGATACTGTGTACGGTATGCTACAATAGTAATCATATGATACAATGCTGCAGTGATACTGTGTACGGTATGCTACAATAGTAATCATATGATACAATGCTGCAGTGATACTGTGTATGGTATGCTATGACAGTAATCATATGATACAATGCTGCAGTGATACTGTGTATGGTATGCTATGACAGTAATCATATGATACAATGCTGCAGTGATACTGTGTACGGTATGCTACGACAGTAATCATCTGATACAACGCTGCAGTAATACTGTGTATGGTATGCTATGACAGTAATCATATGATACAATGCTGCAGTGATACTGTGTACGGTATGCTACAACAGTAATCATATGATACACTGCTGCAGTGATACTGTGTACGGTATGCTACAATAGTAATCATATGATACAATGCTGCAGTGATACTGTGTATAGTATGCTACAATAGTAATCATATGATACAATGCTGCAGTGATACTGTGTACGGTATGCTACAATAGTAATCATATGATACAATGCTGCAGTGATACTGTGTATGGTATGCTACAACAGTAATCATATGATACACTGCTGCAGTGATACTGTGTACGGTATGCTACAATAGTAATCATATGATACAATGCTGCAGTGATACTGTGTGTGGTACAACTACAACAGTAATCATATGATACAATGCTGCAGTGATACTGTGTATAGTATGCTACGACAGTAATCATATGATACACTGCTGCAGTGATACTGTGTGTGGTACAACTACAACAGTAATCATATGATACAATGCTGCAGTGATACTGTGTACGGTATGCTACAATAGTAATCATATGATACAATGCTGCAGTGATACTGTGTGTGGTACAACTACAACAGTAATCATATGATACAATGCTGCAGTGATACTGTGTATAGTATGCTACGACAGTAATCATATGATACAATGCTGCAGTGATACTGTGTGTGGTATGCTACAATAGTAATCATATGATACAATGCTGTAGTAATACTGTGTATGGTATGCTACGACAGTAATCATATGATACAATGCTGCAGTGATACTGTGTACAGTATGCTATGACAGTAATCATCTGATACAATGCTGCAGTGATACTGTGTATAGTATGCTACAATAGTAATCATATGATACAATGCTGCAGTGATACTGTGTACGGTATGCTACAATAGTAATCATATGATACAATGCTGCAGTAATACTGTGTACGGTATGCTACAACAGCAATCATATGATACAATGCTGCTGTAATACTGTGTGTGGTATGCTACAATAGTAATCATATGATACAATGCTGCAGTGATACTGTGTACGGTATGCTACGACAGTAATCATATGATACAATGCTGCAGTGATACTGTGTACGGTATGCTACAATAGTAATCATATGATACAATGCTGCAGTGATACTGTGTACGGTATGCTACAATAGTAATCATATGATACAATGCTGCAGTGATACTGTGTATGGTATGCTATGACAGTAATCATATGATACAATGCTGCAGTGATACTGTGTATGGTATGCTATGACAGTAATCATATGATACAATGCTGCAGTGATACTGTGTACGGTATGCTACGACAGTAATCATCTGATACAACGCTGCAGTAATACTGTGTATGGTATGCTATGACAGTAATCATATGATACAATGCTGCAGTGATACTGTGTACGGTATGCTACAATAGTAATCATATGATACAATGCTGCAGTGATACTGTGTGTGGTACAACTACAACAGTAATCATATGATACAATGCTGCAGTGATACTGTGTATAGTATGCTATGACAGTAATCATATGATACACTGCTGCAGTGATACTGTGTACGGTATGCTACGACAGTAATCATATGATACAATGCTGCAGTGATACTGTGTATAGTATGCTACAATAGTAATCATATGATACAATGCTGCAGTGATACTGTGTACGGTATGCTACAATAGTAATCATATGATACAATGCTGCAGTGATACTGTGTATGGTATGCTACAACAGTAATCATATGATACACTGCTGCAGTGATACTGTGTACGGTATGCTACAATAGTAATCATATGATACACTGCTGCAGTGATACTGTGTATGGTATGCTACAATAGTAATCATATGATACAATGCTGCAGTGATACTGTGTACGGTATGCTACAACAGTAATCATCTGATACAATGCTGCAGTGATACTGTGTGTGGTATGCTACAACAGTAATCATATGATACACTGCTGCAGTGATACTGTGTATGGTATGCTATGACAGTAATCATATGATACAATGCTGCAGTGATACTGTGTACGGTATGCTACAATAGTAATCATATGATACAATGCTGCAGTGATATTGTGTGTGGTACAACTACAACAGTAATCATATGATACAATGCTGCAGTGATACTGTGTATAGTATGCTATGACAGTAATCATATGATACACTGCTGCAGTGATACTGTGTATGGTATGCTACAATAGTAATCATATGATACACTGCTGCAGTGATACTGTTTACGGTATGCTACAATAGTAATCATATGATACAATGCTGCAGTGATACTGTGTACGGTATGCTACAACAGTAATCATCTGATACAATGCTGCAGTGATACTGTGTGTGGTATGCTACAACAGTAATCATATGATACACTGCTGCAGTGATACTGTGTATGGTATGCTATGACAGTAATCATATGATACAATGCTGCAGTGATACTGTGTATGGTATGCTACAACAGCAATCATATGATACAATGCTGCAGTGATACTGTGTGTGGTATGCTACAACAGTAATCATATGATACACTGCTGCAGTGATACTGTGTATGGTATGCTACAACAGTAATCATATGATACAATGCTGCAGTGATACTGTGTGTGGTATGCTACAATAGTAATCATATGATACAATGCTGTAGTAATACTGTGTATGGTATGCTACGACAGTAATCATATGATACAATGCTGCAGTGATACTGTGTACAGTATGCTATGACAGTAATCATCTGATACAATGCTGCAGTGATACTGTGTATGGTATGCTACAACAGTAATCATATGATACAATGCTGCAGTGATACCGTGTACGGTATGCTACAACAGTAATCATATGATACAATGCTGCAGTAATACTGTTTACGGTATGCTACAATAGTAATCATATGATACAATGCTGCAGTGATACTGTGTACGGTATGCTACAACAGTAATCATATGATACAATGCTGCAGTGATACTGTGTACGGTATGCTACAACAGTAATCATCTGATACAATGCTGCAGTGATACTGTGTATGGTATGCTACGACAGTAATCATCTGATACAATGCTGCAGTGATACTGTGTATGGTATGGTACAATAGTAATCATATGATACAATGCTGCAGTGATACTGTGTACGGTATGGTACAATAGTAATCATATGATACAATGCTGCAGTGATACTGTGTACGGTATGCTACAATAGTAATCATATGATACAATGCTGCAGTGATACTGTGTACGGTATGCTACAACAGTAATCATCTGATACAATGCTGCAGTGATACTGTGTATGGTATGCTACGACAGTAATCATCTGATACAATGCTGCAGTGATACTGTGTATGGTATGGTACAATAGTAATCATATGATACAATGCTGCAGTGATACTGTGTACGGTATGGTACAATAGTAATCATATGATACAATGCTGCAGTGATACTGTGTACGGTATGCTACAATAGTAATCATATGATACACTGCTGCAGTGATACTGTGTACGGTATGCTACAATAGTAATCATATGATACAATGCTGCAGTGATACTGTGTACGGTATGCTACAATAGTAATCATATGATACAATGCTGCAGTGATACTGTGTATGGTATGCTACAACAGTAATCATATGATACACTGCTGCAGTGATACTGTGTATGGTATGCTACAATAGTAATCATATGATACAATGCTGCAGTGATACTGTGTGTGGTGCAACTACAACAGTAATCATATCATACAATGCTGCAGTGATACTGTGTATAGTATGCTACGACAGTAATCATATGATACAATGCTGCAGTGATACTGTGTGTGGTACAACTACAACAGCAAGATTATCATAAAGAAGGAAGTTCTTCAGCAACACTGTGTACTGTATGTTACAGAACTCAAGTGAAGAGGAGTGTAACACCCCCTCCCCCCGTAGAGTTTGACAGTATAGGAAACAATATGTCTGCAGGAGACTTGGACCCCAAGTAGTGTACTCACCCCAATGTTGATCTGTTTTTGGCCTTCAATATCGGCACCAATCAACATCATAGAAGTAGCCGTTCTCTGAAATAAGAGAATGATTATTATAAGTATTCAAGTTTGACTGGTACCTTCATCAAAAATCTGAATGTGAAATCATACTCCAATGTGTTGTAACATTTACTGGGGTAGACACTTGAATGGAGTCTGTATGTATTACAGTTTTTGATTTATGCTGTAAACATTGATTTTTAACTACAATTATGCCAACATTCGGTCATATTTGCATATGTCGCAAAACTAGTGACAGGCAATTAATGACCCATATGACATGTCACCTTGCCAGGTTTGAAGGAAATTGGATATTGCATGTCTGAGAAATAACGTATTACGGGCAGATGGATGGACAGACAGAGCCCATTGTTATATCTCCCCATTCAGGAACTAAAAGTCAGCAATACTCTATCTACAAAAGATACATTACCTTGTGTTGAGCGACTTGTTGAAACTTTGCTTCTGCAGCTGATAATTGTTCTTCTTTCAGTTTTTCTTCTTTGGTAATATTAAACAACCATTCATAAAATGTTATGATTTCTCCAATTATGGCAATCTCTTTATTTGTTTGACCAAAACCATCACCAGCATTCTGCAAACAATAACAAGCACTTGAATTAACCTATCCTTATTAAACTTTAGACAGTTTTGAAAAATAAAAATAATAAATCCTTCAATTTTTATAACTTAACAATTAAAGGATGGTCTCTAATTATCATAGCAATTTTTTTAGTTCCTGAACAGAACTCTTCAGGACTTACATTCAAAGACATGTACTTAACACAACATTAGACTCCAATCCATGTAATACTTACTGAGATATTGCCCATCAGAGTTGGACCCCACACAACATTAGACTCCAATCCATGTAATACTTACTGAGATATTGCCCATCAGAGTTGGACCCCACACAACATTAGACTCCAATCCATGTAATACTTACTGAGATATTGCCCATCAGAGTTGGACCCCACACAACATTAGACTCCAATCCATGTAATACTTACTGAGATATTGCCCATCAGAGTTGGACCCCACACAACATTAGACTCCAATCCATGTAATACTTACTGAGATATTGCCCATCAGAGTTGGACCCCACACAACATTAGACTCCAATCCATGTAATACTTACTGAGATATTGCCCATCAGAGTTGGACCCCACACAACATTAGACTCCAATCCATATAATACTTACTGAGATATTGCCCATCAGAGTTGGACCCCACACAACATTAGACTCCAATCCATGTAATACTTACTGAGATATTGCCCATCAGAGTTGGACCCCACACAACATTAGACTCCAATCCATATAATACTTACTGAGATATTGCCCATCAGAGTTGGACCCCACACAACATTAGACTCCAATCCATATAATACTTACTGAGATATTGCCCATCAGAGTTGGACCCCACACAACATTAGACTCCAATCCATATAATACTTACTGAGATATTGCCCATCAGAGTTGGACCCCACACAACATTAGACTCCAATCCATGTAATACTTACTGAGATATTGCCCATCAGAGTTGGACCCCACACAACATTAGACTCCAATCCATGTAATACTTACTGAGATATTGCCCATCAGAGTTGGACCCCACACAACATTAGACTCCAATCCATGTAATACTTACTGAGATATTGCCCATCAGAGTTGGACCCCACACAACATTAGACTCCAATCCATATAATACTTACTGAGATATTGCCCATCAGAGTTGGACCCCACACAACATTAGACTCCAATCCATATAATACTTACTGAGATATTACCCATCAGAGTTGACCCCACACAACATTAGACTCCAATCCATATAATACTTACTGAGATATTGCCCATCAGAGTTGGACCCCACACAACATTAGACTCCAATCCATATAATACTTACTGAGATATTGCCCATCAGAGTTGGACCCCACACAACATTAGACTCCAATCCATGTAATACTTACTGAGATACTGCCCATCAGAGTTGACCCCACACAACATTAGACTCCAATCCATATAATACTTACTGAGATATTGCCCATCAGCGTTGGACCCCACACAGCAGCTAGGTTAGCAACTGTCATTTTATTTTCATCCTTGTACTCAGCCACCCTGTAAGACAATGTTTAAATACATCATATCACAAGGAATCTTGGGATTTATTGTGAGTGGACAACATACCAGTAACATACTTAGATGCACATGTCAATCTATGGCAACTATGTTTGGGTGTACATGCCAAGCTATGGCAACTATGTTTGGGTGTACATGCCATGCTATGGCAACTATGTTTGGGTGTACATGCCAAGCTATGGCAACTATGTTTGGGTGTACATGCCAAGCTATGGCAACTATGTTTGGGTGTACATGCCAAGCTATGGCAACTATGTTTGGGTGTACATGCCAAGCTATGGTAACTATGTTTGGGTGTACATGCCAAGCTATGGCAACTATGTTTGGGTGTACATGCCAAGCTATGGCAACTATGTTTGGGTGTACATGCCAAGCTATATGGCAACTATGTTTGGGTGTACATGCCAAGCTATGGCAACTATGTTTGGGTGTACATGCCAAGCTATGGCAACTATGTTTGGGTGTACATGCCAAGCTATGGCAACTATGTTTGGGTGTACATGCCAAGCTATGGCAGCTATGTTTGGGTGTACATGCCAAGCTATGGCAACTATGTTTGGGTGTACATGCCAAGCTATGGCAACTATGTTTGGGTGTACATGCCAAGCTATGGCAGCTATGTTTGGGTGTACATGCCAAGCTATGGCAACTATGTTTGGGTGTACATGCCAAGCTATGGCAACTATGTTTGGGTGTACATGCCAAGCTATGGCAACTATGTTTGGGTGTACATGCCATGCTATGGCAACTATGTTTGGGTGTACATGCCAAGCTATGGCAACTATGTTTGGGTGTACATGCCAAGCTATGGCAACTATGTTTGGGTGTACATGCCAAGCTATGGCAACTATGTTTGGGTGTACATGCCAAGCTATGGCAACTATGTTTGGGTGTACATGCCAAGCTATGGCAACTATGTTTGGGTGTACATGCCAAGCTATGGCAACTATGTTTGGGTGTACATGCCAAGCTATGGCAACTATGTTTGGGTGTACATGCCAAGCTATGGCAACTATGTTTGGGTGTACATGCCAAGCTATGGCAACTATGTTTGGGTGTACATGCCAAGCTATGGCAGCTATGTTTGGGTGTACATGCCAAGCTATGGCAGCTATGTTTGGGTGTACATGCCAAGCTATGGCAACTATGTTTGGGTGTACATGCCAAGCTATGGCAACTATGTTTGGGTGTACATGCCAAGCTATGGCAACTATGTTTGGGTGTACATGCCAAGCTATGGCAACTATGTTTGGGTGTACATGCCAAGCTATGGCAACTATGTTTGGGTGTACATGCCAAGCTATGGCAACTATGTTTGGGAGTACATGCCAAGCTATGGCAACTATGTTTGGGTGTACATGCCAAGCTAAGGCAACTATGTTTGGGTGTACATGCCAAGCTATGGCAACTATGTTTGGGTGTACATGCCAAGCTATGCAACTATGTTTGGGTGTACATGCCAAGCTATGGCAACTATGTTTGGGTGTACATGCCAAGCTATGGCAACTATGTTTGGGTGTACATGCCAAGCTATGGCAACTATGTTTGGGTGTACATGCCAAGCTATGGCAACTATGTTTGGGTGTACATGCCAAGCTATGGCAACTATGAAAGGATATTAGTTTGAAGTTTGTGGAAGGAAGGTTTTTGTGGACAGTTTACTGGTTGGATTTGTACTTTGTATATATAGACATGTATTCAGATAAAATGTCATAAAATAGAATATTTAAGATTTACAAATGACGTCTACCACTGCTCAAAACTTGCAATATCAAAAGTGACATGTCATGTCAATCTGATTAAAATCTGAATTGGAATACATTGTACTGTTGAGTCATTACCCATCAGTGTTGACTTGGGAATACATTGTACTGTTGAGTCATTACCCATCAGTGTTGAAGTGGGAATACATTGTACTGTTGAGTCATTACCCATCAGTGTTGACTTGGGAATACATTGTACTGTTGAGTCATTACCCATCAGTGTTGACTTGGGAATACATTGTACTGTTGAGTCATTACCCATCAGTGTTGACTTGGGAATGCATTGTACTGTTGAGTCATTACCCATCAGTGTTGACTTGGGAATACATTGTACTGTTGAGTCATTACCCATCAGTGTTGACTTGGGAATGCATTGTACTGTTGAGTCATTACCCATCAGTGTTGACGTGGGAATACATTGTACTGTTGAGTCATTACCCATCAGTGTTGACTTGGGAATACATTGTACTGTTGAGTTATTACCCATCAGTGTTGACTTGGGAATACATTGTACTGTTGAGTCATTACCCATCAGTGTTGACGTGGGAATACATTGTACTGTTGAGTCATTACCTATCAGTGTTGACGTGGGAATACATTGTACTGTTGAGTCATTACCCATCAGTGTTGACGTGGGAATACATTGTACTGTTGAGTCATTACCCATCAGTGTTGACGTGGGAATACATTGTACTGTTGAGTCATTACCCATCAGTGTTGACTTGGGAATACATTGTACTGTTGAGTCATTACCCATCAGTGTTGACTTGGGAATACATTGTACTGTTGAGTCATTACCCATCAGTGTTGACGTGGGAATACATTGTACTGTTGAGTCATTACCCATCAGTGTTGACTTGGGAATACATTGTACTGTTGAGTCATTACCCATCAGTGTTGACTTGGGAATACATTGTACTGTTGAGTCATTACCCATCAGTGTTGACTTGGGAATACATTGTACTGTTGAGTCATTACCCATCAGTGTTGACTTGGGAATACATTGTACTGTTGAGTCATTACCCATCAGTGTTGAAGTGGGAATACATTGTACTGTTGAGTCATTACCCATCAGTGTTGACGTGGGAATACATTGTACTGTTGAGTTATTACCCATCAGTGTTGACGTGGGAATACATTGTACTGTTGAGTTATTACCCATCAGTGTTGACGTGGGAATACATTGTACTGTTGAGTCATTACCCATCAGTGTTGACTTGGGAATACATTGTACTGTTGAGTTATTACCCATCAGTGTTGAAGTGGGAATACATTGTACTGTTGAGTCATTACCTATCAGTGTTGACGTGGGAATACATTGTACTGTTGAGTCATTACCCATCAGTGTTGACGTGGGAATACATTGTACTGTTGAGTCATTACCCATCAGTGTTGACGTGGGAATACATTCTACTGTTGAGTCATTACCCATCAGTGTTGACGTGGGAATACATTGTACTGTTGAGTCATTACCCATCAGTG
Organism: Glandiceps talaboti; assembly: GCF_964340395.1. Taxonomy (NCBI): domain Eukaryota; kingdom Metazoa; phylum Hemichordata; class Enteropneusta; family Spengelidae; genus Glandiceps; species Glandiceps talaboti. Next base: position 3,026,928 of record NC_135556.1, on the reverse strand, counting down.
TTGACTTGGGAATACATTGTACTGTTGAGTCATTACCCATCAGTGTTGACTTGGGAATACATTGTACTGTTGAGTCATTACCCATCAGTGTTGACTTGGGAATACATTGTACTGTTGAGTCATTACCCATCAGTGTTGACATGGGAATACATTGTACTGTTGAGTCATTACCCATCAGTGTTGACTTGGGAATACATTGTACTGTTGAGTCATTACCCATCAGTGTTGAAGTGGGAATACATTGTACTGTTGAGTCATTACCCATCAGTGTTGACTTGGGAATACATTGTACTGTTGAGTCATTACCCATCAGTGTTGACTTGGGAATACATTGTACTGTTGAGTCATTACCCATCAGTGTTGACTTGGGAATACATTGTACTGTTGAGTCATTACCCATCAGTGATGACTTGGGAATACATTGTACTGTTGAGTCATTACCTATCAGTGTTGACTTGGGAATACATTGTACTGTTGAGTCATTACCCATCAGTGATGACTTGGGAATACATTGTACTGTTGAGTCATTACCCATCAGTGATGACTTGGGAATACATTGTACTGTTGAGTCATTACCTATCAGTGTTGACTTGGGAATACATTGTACTGTTGAGTCATTACCCATCAGTGTTGACTTGGGAATGCATTGTACTGTTGAGTCATTACCCATCAGTGTTGACGTGGGAATACATTGTACTGTTGAGTCATTACCCATCAGTGTTGACTTGGGAATACATTGTACTGTTGAGTTATTACCCATCAGTGTTGACGTGGGAATACATTGTACTGTTGAGTCATTACCTATCAGTGTTGACTTGGGAATACATTGTACTGTTGAGTCATTACCCATCAGTGATGACTTGGGAATACATTGTACTGTTGAGTCATTACCCATCAGTGTTGACTTGGGAATACATTGTACTGTTGAGTCATTACCCATCAGTGTTGACTTGGGAATACATTGTACTGTTGAGTCATTACCCATCAGTGTTGACGTGGGAATACATTGTACTGTTGAGTCATTACCCATCAGTGTTGAAGTGGGAATACATTGTACTGTCGAGTCATTACCCATCAGTGTTGACTTGGGAATACATTGTACTGTTGAGTCATTACCCATCAGTGTTGACGTGGGAATACATTGTACTGTTGAGTCATTACCCATCAGTGTTGACGTGGGAATACATTGTACTGTTGAGTCATTACCCATCAGTGTTGACTTGGGAATACATTGTACTGTTGAGTCATTACCCATCAGTGTTGACTTGGGAATACATTGTACTGTTGAGTCATTACCCATCAGTGTTGACGTGGGAATACATTGTACTGTTGAGTCATTACCCATCAGTGTTGACGTGGGAATACATTGTACTGTTGAGTCATTACCCATCAGTGTTGAAGTGGGAATACATTGTACTGTTGAGTCATTACCCATCAGTGTTGACTTGGGAATACATTGTACTGTTGAGTCATTACCCATCAGTGTTGACTTGGGAATACATTGTACTGTTGAGTCATTACCCATCAGTGATGACTTGGGAATACATTGTACTGTTGAGTCATTACCTATCAGTGTTGACTTGGGAATACATTGTACTGTTGAGTCATTACCCATCAGTGATGACGTGGGAATACATTGTACTGTTGAGTCATTACCCATCAGTGTTGACTTGGGAATACATTGTACTGTTGAGTTATTACCCATCAGTGTTGACTGTTTGAGTGATATGATGAAATGTGAGGAACATCAATACAAAAATTGCTAGACTGGTTCTGCTATAGCTTTCAAATGATAGCTAACGCTAGATTTATAAACTAAAACAGTTGGTATTTTGTTGACTTTGTCTATAAAAAGTCTTCCAGCTTGCTGAATTGTTGACACTGTCATTAAAAATGTGAGATGTTTAATAGTAACTATTCTGACGTCAAATGTGGGGAAGGCACTCATTCACCGAGCACAAGAAACACAGGTAATTCATTTAAATGCAGTCTGTATTTCTGCATTTCCACATCAGATTTTAATCAGATTGGCTGGGATGTCAAAGAATTTGAACTTCTGTGTAACCTGGGGTCAAACACCTCGCAACATCACAGCAATTAAAGTACATGGCTATCTTTCAGTAAAAGTCCATCAATGTGACAAATGTTTACAACAGTAACTAATGATGTTTGATAATCTACAATGTAGTACATTCATTGATGACAAATCAACTCTTTTATACCTGTTCAAGTGGCCAATGAGCTTCTTCAAAGTTTCCCTGTTCACTATAGAAAGTTCACCAATCAGGTGCTGGAACCACTTAAGTTTTGCATCATGTTCATAACCTAAGTTGGAGAAATCTCTAGTATTAGCAAACATCAATTATTCATATTTTGACTTGTCACTATGTGACTGTACTGGCTAACCATGGCACCTCAATTACATTTATAGTCACTGTGTGACTGTACTGGCTAACCATGGCACCTCAATTACATTTATAGTCACTGTGTGACTGTACTGACTAACCATGGCACCTCAATTACATTTATAGTCACTGTGTGACTGTACTGACTAACCATGGCACCTCAATTACATTTATAGTCACTGTGTGACATTACTGGCTAACCATGGCACCTCAATTACATTTATAGTCAGTGTGTGACTGTACTGACTAACCAAGGCACCTCAATTACATTTATAGTCACTGTGTGACTGTACTGACTAACCATGGCACCTCAATTACATTTATAGTCACTGTGTGACTGTACTGGCTAACCATGGCACCTCAATTACATTTATAGTCAGTGTGTGACTGTACTGGCTAACCATGGCACCTCAATTACATTTATAGTCACTGTGTGACTGTACTGACTAACCATGGCACCTCAATTACATTTATAGTCACTGTGTGACTGTACTGGCTAACCATGGCACCTCAATTACATTTATAGTCACTGTGTGACTGTACGGGCTAACCATGGCACCTCAATTACATTTATAGTCACTGTGTGACTGTACTGACTAACCATGGCACCTCAATTACATTTATAGTCACTGTGTGACTGTACTGACTAACCATGGCACCTCAATTACATTTATAGTCACTGTGTGACTGTACTGACTAACCATGGCACCTCAATTACATTTATAGTCACTGTGTGACTGTACTGACTAACCATGGCACCTCAATTACATTTATAGTCACTGTGTGACTGTACTGACTAACCATGGCACCTCAATTACATTTATAGTCACTGTGTGACTGTACTGGCTAACCATGGCACCTCAATTACATTTATAGTCACTGTGTGACTGTACGGGCTAACCATGGCACCTCAATTACATTTATAGTCACTGTGTGACTGTACTGACTAACCATGGCACCTCAATTACATTTATAGTCACTGTGTGACTGTACGGGCTAACCATGGCACCTCAATTACATTTATAGTCACTGTGTGACTGTACTGACTAACCATGGCACCTCAATTACATTTATAGTCACTGTGTGACTGTACTGGCTAACCATGGCACCTCAATTACATTTATAGTCACTGTGTGACTGTACTGGCTAACCATGGCACCTTAATTACATTTATAGTCACTGTGTGACTGTACGGGCTAACCATGGCACCTCAATTACATTTATAGTCACTGTGTGACTGTACTGACTAACCATGGCACCTCAATTACATTTATAGTCACTGTGTGACTGTACTGGCTAACCATGGCACCTCAATTACATTTATAGTCACTGTGTGACTGTACTGGCTAACCATGGCACCTCAATTACATTTATAGTCACTGTGTGACTGTCCTAACTGTCAACATGCTATCACTCATTGTGTTAACTTGTCAATGCCACATTTATACTGTGTCAATTTGTGTCTGTTTTGACTTGTCAAATTATGGCTGGTACAGTTCTACATTGCCTACAACTGTGTTTCTGTAATTTCCAGACATAATTTCAAAGACACTTGAATCAACTGTCATTGTGATGATAATTTGAAAGACTCTGGTCCTAAGATAAAGCCCTACAATTAATTGATTCATTAACATAATCAGTACTCAAGAAATGTCACTAATTTTAATATTACTTGTCTGTTTCATGCTAAACTTTCCATTGATAAATTTATTCCATAAAATGCCTTACCAGATTTCTCTATCCATTGGGGATAAAGTGCTTTAGTTAGTAATGGTTCAGGTAGATTTCTGAAGAATCTTTTCAGTGCATTGGTAACTTCATTTAACGGGTACTTTCCTGAATCCAGCCTGACTGCCCTTGCATCCTGACTGAAGTCACGTAGAAGTCCTTCCACCTTACTTTCCTGACCAGCTGTTCTGTAAATGCCTACTTCTTTCATACCTTTATAAAACAATGTTGTAGGATTACTACAAACATTTCAATCACAGTCTCTTTACAGTGCAAATGACATTTTGACTTCAAGTTGCATCTTTTACATACTGTAATTATGTTCATGTTATAATACACAGTTGTGTTCACTTCATACATACAACTTTCCTATACCTGGTTACAAATTTAACATACTACATTGCTGTCAATCTGTTTTATAACTTACCATGTCTGGTTACAAATTTAACATAGTACATTGCTGTCAATCTGTTTTATAACTTACCATGTCTGGTTACAAATTTAACATACTACATTACTGTCAATCTGTTTTATAACTTACCATGTCTGGTTACACATTTAACATAGTACATTGCTGTCAATCTGTTTTATAACTTACCATGTCTGGTTACAAATTTAACATACTACATTACTGTCAATCTGTTTTATAACTTACCATGTCTGGCAACAAACTCAATACATTGTTCCACCAGTACAGGAATGTTATCCCCAGTCAACTGCTGTTCATGTAGATTTTTACCACTTCCCTATAACAAGATTAGATTAGATTAGATTAGATTAGATTGTATCATATCATATCTCTCTCTCTCTGTCTCTCTCTCCTCTCTGTCTCTGTCTCTCTCTCTCTGTCTCTCTTTCTCTCTCTGTCTCTCTCTCTCCTGTCTCTGTCTGTCTGTCTGTCTGTCTGTCTCTGTCTCTCTGTCTGTCTGTCTGTCTGTCTGTCTGTCTGTCTGTCTGTCTGTCTGTCTGTCTGTCTGTCTGTCTGTCTCTCTCTCTCTCTCTCTCTCTCTCTCTCTCTCTCTCTCTCTCTCTCTCTCTCTCTCTCTCTCTCTCTCTCTCTCTCTCTCTCTCTCTCTCTCTCTCTCTCTCTCTCTCTCTCTCTCTCTCTCTCTCTCTCTCTCTCTCTCTCTCTCACACTCACTGAAGTGGTCTTTACACTTTGACAAATTCCATGTCAATATACTATGTACATACTATCATACGTTCACAACATTCCTTGGTGTCTAAAAAGACAATACAGTTATACTACTCATACAAATGAGATGTATCTTACTGCTGCTTGTGTCTTGATGGCATTATACCAGCCTTCATTTTCTTGTTTAGATTCAGCACCTATGTACATACCCCTGTTAAATATACAATGAAATACACAGAAACTCACCAAAAGTATGACAGTATTTTGGTATGCTATTGACAACTTATATCATTCATATTGTTACATGTGTTTCAGAGTCTGTATTGTAAAACTTTGTAAAAACACTGCAACCAATGTGTCATCCTGTGGTCTGAATGACCTTTTGACCTCAAACTTATTTCCCACAATTCATTGTAAATAAATATTGTTTTGAACTGGCTGATCTCAGGACCATGTGATCTTCATGTTTTGTTACCATGGTTATTCTTGCTCCATAGCTGTATGTATTTAGACTAATTAAAGGATGCAAATACTATAATGTTAAATGTATTCTCTGCCAATCACATAGCAACATTCATTTATCCAGGGGAAATTGGAATCATCTACGATCATTAACATACTATATTACCAATGCACAGATTCTAAATGAAGGTGTTAAATTCTGTTTTGAGAAAAAGTTTGAATGAAACAAACACAACAAATAAACAAACAAACAAACAAACAAACACACACACACACACACACACACACACACACACACACACACACACGCGCGCGCGCGCATGCATACATACATACATACATACATACATACATACATACATACATACATACAGCAATGCACACAGCAACATACATGCAGGCACATGTGCACACACTGGACACACACACACACACATACACATACACATACACATACACACCTACAAACACCAGTACAAGATATACTGATACAAATTACACATTACATACAATATTGTATTTATGTGTGACTCACGTGTATCCAGGTGGCATTACAATATTGATTATTTGGTTAGTCTCTGATGAAGATGGTCTGTTTTGATCTAACTGTTGACCTTGAATAATAAACACAAATATTTTGTTTTGTTAGAATCGTTACAACATCATAGCTTGTACAATGTAATTTAATACACAAAGTTAAAAGACAGTCCCACAAAATATTCCATTTACGTATGTACCCCAGTAGCTCTTTGGACTTTGAGTTAGAAGTTTCAATTCTTTATCAGCTCATCATAAATGTAGCACAATATCAGTCTTGGGCTCTATCACAAATTCTTACTTTGAGGTGACACCTATACTATACAAGTAACCTATGACACAACAGTGCCATGTGTTGTGTACTTTGGATATTCACATGAGTGCTAGCAGTGTTCTCTGGAGCAGAGTGCACTAGAAAACACTGCAATAACAAATGCAAATACCCTTGCGTACCCACACAAGTACTCCTGAGTCCTATGTTAAGTGGTTCTATTACCAATACATGGTATTCTTTATCCAAAACCACAAAGATCATAAAATCTATTGTACATTCCTGTGAATTCATGTACATCATAACAATAATTGCATGCTCATTGCTTTAAGGTATGCAATATTTTCAGTACTGCACTGCAGTGAAAATACGATAGTATCAAGTATGTAAGTATGTTATGTAACAATACATAGGCTGCCTTTATTTATTTATGGCTAACACTAATACATGAAATAAACAGAATACATAGCATCAGAACCATGGCTAACACTAATACATGAAATAAACAGAATACATACTTATACTCATTAGTTTGCGTAAATCCATTTCTCTTATATCCATACCATTCTTCTCTACTGAATAATACATTAATTTCTTCCCATGCAAAACAAACCAGCTTTTCTGCCAGGGCTATAAAGCACAATGGTACAGAAGTTACCACAACAGATATGGTGGGGGTGGTTGTGGTGGTAAGGGTTGCAGTGGTGATGACGGTGATGATAACGGTGGTGGTGATGATGACGGTGGTGGTGGTGTTTGTGGTGATGATGGTGTTGCTAGTGGTGGTAGTGTGGCAATGGTGGTGGTATTGTAGTGGTGGTAATAATAATAATAATAACAAGTCACTGAGAATGACATAGTCCCCGCTATGATTGGGTTTTAAGGAATTATCACTACTCTGATCACGCAACAACACTTGTGAACCTAAATCAAACAGACTTAGATATGTTGTGTCTGCTTGTTGGACATGGAACATGCCTACAACAATAAAGGATGGGTCGGGTATGGGGGATCGTATCGCGACGAAAATGGATATGCACATGTATGTCATAGAACACTGTCCTAATACCAACTTTGAATGAGATCTGTTCAAGCATGTCTGAGTTATGGCTTCAGACAGGGAAAATTTGCAAACAAAATGGCTGCTAGGCGGCCATATTGGATCGTATCATGAAACAAATTGACGTGCATATGTATGTCATTGTATGTTGCTCCTGTACCAAGTTTGAAAAAAATCGGCCCATGCATCTCCAAGAAACGGCTGCTGCGGACGGACGGACGGACGGACGGACGGATGGACGGAAAGACGAAACCCAATCCATAAGTCCCCGTCCCGGACTTCGTCCGGCGGGGACTAATAATACTAATAATAATCTTTATTTATACTGGATTTGTTCTAAAGCATATACACACTCAAAGTCCAGTGAGGGCCATCCCTCATGGGTTCAGTGTTAATGCAGGAGGAAACCGGAGTACCCGGGGAAAACCTGCATTGTTCGGTAGAGTCAAACTGAATGACACTCTTCTTACTTACAGCGTGGTAAATTTAATTGAACCCTGAATGGGGTTCAAACCTCGAATGCAGTGGTAAGAGGCAAGTGGTTTATCCACTCGCCACCGACAACCCGCAAATCTTTACTTCAGTGCTATTATGGATGACAATATTTACAAGTAGATTAAAAGAATTCAACTCACCTTAGCAGCACCCTCTTTGAAGTACAGGTAACCAGCTCTGTCAAAATACTGCAAATTAATTCAAAGAATGGCTTTAAAAAATAGCATCAATGGCATTGTAGCACAAATGTACAGTTTTTATAAATGCTTATCCACATGCTGATCCATGCTAGGTATAAATTCATTTGCTGATTGATTATGCAGTTGCCTATCCAGCACTGTTGTTATCTTTGCAATACAGTGATCATTTGGCTGTTGCTATGGGTGTGGTGATGTTGCTAGACATATTCCCATACATTTTTGAATGTTCATTCAATTGTCTATTAATCCCTGTTCTTATCTATGCAATATATAAAATATATTTAAAATATGAATATGAAATATATTTGAAATATACCATCGTTTTGCTTTTGCTATGGGCATGGTTATGGTTGCTAAAGACATTTGCATACATTTTTTGAATGGTTACTACCGGATGATGTCATTATTTGCCCAAAATAAAGTGGCATTTGGTTGTTTCTAAGGGCATGGTCATGGTTGCTATGGCCAATTGTGTCAAAATGTTTTGAACAAAATCTGCAGAATAGCACTTCTAGAAACATATCATCAAATTTCAAATACAAATATGTTTATGCCAACTTACAACCAATACATGAAATGGTTTCTTCTGGACAAAGTTTTATGACTTCACCCGTGGTGCTACACCACTGTTCTAATAAACAAGAAAGGCCAAAGTATGCAGCGACATCAGTTACAATATAAACATGTGGCTCAGTAATTGTCAATCAAACTCTCAATATTGCACACTAATTAGCTGGCAACATCATTAAGTTGCTGTCTGGGAAATTACTGCAATGCCTGTTAATTTCAGCCAAATCTGCTGGGTAGTTTTGGAATTGAAGATTTATGACCACAAAGACACATTTTTAGCCTTAATTTGCATACTACTGATAGAATCATCATGTCATGAACAAATTTTAATCTACACACCCCTAAGAATGTTCCCACCAAATTTCAGACCAATCTGCCCAGTAGTTTGTGAGTTTAAGTTTTTTAAAAACGAAAATGGCATTTTTTTTACCCAATCACATACCTGTGATGCAATCAATTTGCTTTGAACTATTTCCAAACTAAACTCCAAAAGTAATGTCCCCACCACATACTAAAGGCAATTAGCCTGAGGTTTTTGAGTTTAAGTCGTCCACACACACATGTGCGCAGACAGACAGACAGACAGACAGACAGACAGACAGACAGACAGACAGCACACCATGCCTATATAGCACTACTAATACTGAACCTTATCAGTTCAAATGTGCTAAAAATCAAACCATCGGTTGTCGGTACTATAGAGTTTCCAAATTCTTACTCAGCAAGTTTTCTGATCAGTAAAGTGTGGAGTATTGTTTCTACTGATCAGAACCATATTAATCCAGGTAACAGAAACAGTCCTTAGGTTCAATATGTCATTGTTTTGCTGGCTTAACTGAATCACATTGGTTAAGATATATATATACACTTGAAATCAATTGCTTTAACTTACAGATATGTACATGTACTATGTAAGTTAAAGCAATTTATGGTCAATGTATATCTTACACAGAGAATGTACATGTAAGATAGCCGTTGATCACCTTACAGAGTCAAACTGTGCACTTACCTCCAATTTGTCCCATACATCTTTTGGGGATATACTCTGTGGAAATGAAATGTTTGATAACTATACATTTGAACTCAACAGCCTGATACATGCCCTGATAAAAGACTGTAAAATAGCATTCGTTTGGCTTCCTTCTAGTGGCAAAGTCTACCATCCTACAGTGAATAACCTACGGCAGATCTTAGTCTACCATAGTACAGTGAATAACATATTTAAGGCAGATTTTATGTGATAAAGTCTACCATCCTACAGTGAATAATGTAAGGCAGATCTTAGTCTACCATAGCACAGTGAATAACATATTAAAGGCAGATTTTATGTGATAAAGTCTACCAGCCTACAGTGAATAACCTAAGGCAGATCTTAGTCTACCATCCTACAGTGAATAACATAAGGCAGATCTCATGTCAACCTAACGTCTACTGCAGTACAGTCAAGAACCTAAGGCAGATCTTATGTGAAGCTAAAGTCTATCGTGGTAAAGTAGCAAGTACAGCACATGTACTGATGTTTGTACACCAGCCACATTCCAACACACCTTGGCAATTGTAGAGACCCAACGGCGTTTATCAGGTTGTTTGTCTGCACTAAACACATATGTTCTACCACTACGTGTACCAACCTCAAAGCAATAAGGATACCTACAATAGAAAATGAAAAAATACACTTTATGAAAAAAATAATGAGCATGTAATGTAAAATTCTTCTCAATACCTTAAACAACACACAATAGATTTGAACATTACATAATGTAATGGTAGGAAACAAAGGTTGTATGTCACGGGACGATTTATCAAACACTATCTGTACTACATGTATATGTATGTCACACTGCGACAATGCACCCCAAACCACACACACCCTTACTATCATTAGCAACACCCCCATCCATCCCAAACCACACATTGCAAGCTAAGTCCTTGTTTTCATTAGCAATATCCCTACACCACACACACATACACATACACACACACACACACAAACACACACCCTTAGTTTCATTAGCAACACCCCCACCCATCCCAAACCACACATTGCAAGCTAAGTCCTTATTCTCATAGCAATACCCCCATGCACCCTACACCACACAGATACACACACAGAGACAGACAGACAGACAGACAGGCACGCACACGCACACACACACACACACACCATCCATCCCAAACCACACATCATCCAATCTCCCCTGCCTCCATCTTTACTGTGACAGAAGATTTAACCCTTTAAACGTTACCACTCTACTTTTAGGGTATAACACAGAATTACTAGAAACTAAAACCATGAATCAATATATTTAACAAGTTGTAAATCACAAGTATGTTGATCAATGTTGATACATGTAATAAACAACAAGGAAGCTAAAGGAGGTAGAGTTAACAAATATTATATAACCATAGCTTTAATTACGCTACTTGTAAGAGTGACTATAATGGCTCATGTGTAATTACCTGGATCAAGGCCAATACCAAAATCAAGGCAAATCGGTTATATATTACCTATTCACTAAAGCAAACATGCTACATATTAACCATTCATTCCAAGTAAGTATGCTACATACTGTATTACCCATTCACTCCACGTCAGTATGCTACATATTACCCATTCATTCCAAGTAAGTACGCTACGTATTACCCATTCATTCCAAGTAAGTACGCTACGTATTACCCATTCATTCCAAGTAAGTATGCTACAATTACCCATTCACTCCAAGTAAGTATGCTACATATTACCCATTCACTCCAAGTAAGTATGCTACATATTACCCATTCACTCCAAGTAAGTATGCTACATATTACCCATTCACTCCAAGTAAGTATGCTACATATTACCCATTCACTCCAAGTAAGTATGCTACATATTACCCATTCACTCCAAGTAAGTATGCTACATATTACCCATTCATTCCAAGTAAGTATGCTACATATTACCCATTCACTCCACGTAAGTATGCTACATATTACCCATTCACTCCAAGTAAGTATGCTACATATTACCCATTCACTCCACGTAAGTATGCTACATATTACCCATTCACTCCAAGTAAGTATGCAATATATTACCCATTCATTCCAAGTAAGTATGCTACATATTACCCATTCACTCCAAGTAAGTATGCTACGTATTACCCATTCATTCCAAGTAAGTATGCTACGTATTACCCATTCATTCCAAGTAAGTATGCTACATATTACCCATTCATTCCAAGTAAGTATGCTACATATTACCCATTCATTCCAAGTAAGTATGCTACATATTACCCATTCACTCCAAGTAAGTATGCTATATATTACCCATTCATTCCAAGTAAGTATGCTACATATTACCCATTCATTCCAAGTAAGTATGCTACATATTACCCATTCACTCCAAGTATAAGTATGCTACATATTACTCATTCACTCCAAGTAAGTATGCTACATATTACCCATTCATTCCAAGTAAGTATGCTACGTATTACCCATTCACTCTAAGTAAGTATGCTACATATTACCCATTCATTTCAAGTAAGTATGCTACATATTACCCATTCACTCCACGTAAGTATGCTACATATTACCCATTCACTCCAAGTAAGTATGCTACATATTACCCATTCACTCCAAGTAAGTATGCTACATATTACCCATTCACTCCAAGTAAGTATGCTACATATTACCCATTCACTCCAAGTAAGTATGCTACATATTACCATTCACTCCAAGTGTAAGTATGCTACATATTACCCATTCATTCCAAGTAAGTATGCTACATATTACCCATTCACTCCACGTAAGTATGCTACATATTACCCATTCACTCCAAGTAAGTATGCTACATATTACCCATTCACTCCAAGTAAGTATGCTACATATTACCCATTCACTCCAAGTAAGTATGCTACATATTACCCATTCACTCCAAGTAAGTATGCTACATATTACCCATTCACTCCAAGTAAGTATGCTACATATTACCCATTCATTCCAAGTAAGTATGCTACATATTACCCATTCACTCCACGTAAGTATGCTACATATTACCCATTCACTCCAAGTAAGTATGCTACATATTACCCATTCACTCCAAGTAAGTATGCTACATATTACCCATTCACTCCAAGTAAGTATGCTACATATTACCCATTCACTCCAAGTAAGTATGCAACATATTACCCATTCATTCCAAGTAAGTATGCTACATATTACCCATTCACTCCAAGTAAGTATGCTACGTATTACCCATTCATTCCAAGTAAGTATGCTACATATTACCCATTCATTCCAAGTAAGTATGCTACATATTACCCATTCATTCCAAGTAAGTATGCTACATATTACCCATTCACTCCAAGTAAGTATGCTATATATTACCCATTCATTCCAAGTAAGTATGCTACATATTACCCATTCATTCCAAGTAAGTATGCTACATATTACCCATTCACTCCAAGTATAAGTATGCTACATATTACCCATTCACTCCAAGTAAGTATGCTACATATTACCCATTCATTCCAAGTAAGTATGCTACGTATTACCCATTCACTCTAAGTAAGTATGCTACATATTACCCATTCATTCCAAGTAAGTATGCTACATATTACCCATTCACTCCACGTAAGTATGCTACATATTACCCATTCACTCCAAGTAAGTATGCTACATATTACCCATTCACTCCAACTAAGTATGCTACATATTACCCATTCACTCCAAGTAAGTATGCTACATATTACCATTCACTCCAAGTAAGTATGCTACATATTACCCATTCACTCCAAGTAAGTATGCTACATATTACCATTCACTCCAAGTAAGTATGCTACATATTACCCATTCATTCCAAGTAAGTATGCTACATATTACCCATTCACTCCACGTAAGTATGCTACATATTACCCATTCATTCCAAGTAAGTATGCTACATATTACCCATTCACTCCACGTAAGTATGCTACATATTACCCATTCACTCCAAGTAAGTATGCTACATATTACCCATTCACTCCAAGTAAGTATGCTACATATTACCCATTCACTCCAAGTAAGTATGCTACATATTACCATTCACTCCAAGTAAGTATGCTACATATTACCCATTCATTCCAAGTAAGTATGCTACATATTACCCATTCACTCCAAGTAAGTATGCTACATATTACCCATTCATTCCAAGTAAGTATGCTACATATTACCCATTCACTCCACGTAAGTATGCTACATATTACCCATTCACTCCAAGTAAGTATGCTACATATTACCCATTCACTCCACGTAAGTATGCTACATATTACCCATTCACTCCAAGTAAGTATGCTACATATTACCCATTCATTCCAAGTAAGTATGCTACATATTACCCATTCACTCCACGCAAGTATGCTACATATTACCCATTCACTCTAAGTAAATGTACAACATATTACCCATTCTTTCTCTTAGCAAACATGCTACACATTACGCATTTTCTCCAAGCAAATGTGATTCTGTCAGCAAATGTGCTACATATTACCCTTTCTGTCATAGTGAACATGTTACATATTACCTATTCTCTCAAAGCATATGTGCTACATATAACAAATTCACTCATAGCGAATATGTTACATATTAGCAATTCTCCTTTTCATCATAGATAATCATTTTTAACTTAAACTCTCATTGCCTGGATCAAAAGAACATACTTTCATTTTAACAGAATGAAGATAAAAATTAGCAGAAAGGAGTGAAAGTGAAAAGGTTATCTAAAACTTACCCAAGTTTGGTTGCAAACTCTAGGTCTTTGGACGATACACTTAATATATCACATGCTTCTACACTGTTTTTAGCAACTGTTGTCTATTTAAAGAAACAATTGGAAGAAGAAATACAGATATGTAACTGGGTAAAAATTTCACTTAACTTTGAATTTCCTTGATTGATCAACTTACTATAGCAAACTAATTATCTTACATAAAGAGGTAAATTAAATATACATAGCTTTGTCTGTTTGTTTGTGTGCATGTGTGTGTGTGTGTGTGTGTTGTGTGTGTGTGTGCATGTGTGCGTGTGTGCATGCGTGTGTGTGTGTGTGTGTGTGTGTGTGTGGACTTAATACTACAACTATAGGGTGCACAGAGGCAAACACATTCAACTTCAAAATTTGTATTTGAATAATGAAGTATACATTAATATTACTACATCCATATGTTATTACAACACATGTTTTTCTGAGAATGATATTCTGTTAAAGCTATTGATGACTGTAAAACATACCTTTTCATCTAAATAATAAGTTAATGTTCCATTGTCAAACACACACCATCTTTTCTGAAAGTCTGTGAATAAAGTAAGATATATAAAAATAAATTACACAAACTAATTTGATTTATTCAACAAGCTACAATTTGTTATATTTAACCAATCACCAACAAGCTACAATTTGATTTGTTATATCTAACCAATCACCAACAAGCTACAATTTGATTTGTTATATTTAACCAATCACCAACAAGCTACAATTTGATCTGTTATATTTAACCAATCACCAACAAGCTACAATTTGATTTGTTATATTTAACCAATCACCAACAAGCTACAATTTGATCTGTTATATTTAACCAATCACCAACAAGCTACAATTTGATTTGTTATATTTAACCAATCACCAACAAGCTACAATTTGATCTGTTATATTTAACCAATCACCAACAAGCTACAATTTGATTTGTTATATTTAACCAATCTCAAACAGACTGTAGTTTCATTTGTTACTTATACAATGACCAAAAGGCTACTCTGCTTCAAATACAGTATGGATTTATTTTCACAATCTTACAGATAATCATTCAATTAATTCAATTTTCCAGGCTTAAAAACTTGTGTAGAATACCTTTCCTACTAGCACCAGTTTTGTATAGATAGTTGGATAGCTTGGTACATTCAGGGATATTTGCTACAACAGGTGATGGTACAACAGGGTGGTGAACTGGTCTTGGCTCTAAGCGAGGACTGTCATCACCTCTGGATGGACTCCCAAAACCTAACAATGAAAATTTGTAAGAGCAAAATACAACAACACAGGCAGAAATTTTGCCTTTCAATTTGTAGTTGCCTGGCTCAGCACAAAATACATCAAAGGTTTCTTTGTCAGACTTTTATTGTGATATATCCTGAGGTATCCTTTCAATGTTCTCTATTTCAACACATGTCTATTCTAAGGATAACTTAGAGACACCCTGACATTGTTACTAAATTCTTATCTAAACAGAACATGGCACTATCTTCCAATTTTAACAACTCAGTAATAAAAAAAAGAGAAAAATATTGCTTTGCTTGGGCCATCTTCACAACAACATTCAATATAAACTGACTGCTTTGAAGTCAAATTATTGCATCTCTCAGTTTGATTTTATTCTGAATGAAAGCTTCTAGTTAAACTAATCATCTCCTAGTCCTAAAGTCCCTATTAATGCCAAACATTCCAGCATAGACCCTACACGAAAGTCCAGGGAAACAAAGTTCTGGTAAGTAAATATTATTAATGTAGAAATTGCACATACCTCCTACACCGCCATTTTGGATTAGAAACTCCTGCAAACAGATATTACAACATGGTTAGTCCCTGACCTTTATGTTTAAGGTTAGTTTGAAGTTTTATTTTCTCACCAAGAATAAAGTTGATTTCAAACCAAACGATTTAAAATTAAAATAAGCTTACCATAATTAAAGGCTGGTTATTTTCTTTTGCAACTTCAAAGGCTAAAAGAAAAATTGAAACATGTTGATTGGTTTATGACCAATTATTAACAATATTGCTATATTGATGTGTGTTGTGGTAGGTAGAAGTCTTCTGACATAAATATATTGTTATCTCCATATTTAAAGTCATACAGCATTGATGTGTTGGTTTGGTATTGACAAGTCATAATTCAACAGAGGGCAAGTATACTAGTGACCTTTGACCTTTGTTGAAATACAATCTAGTTGATAAATAGTCCATAGCTAAATCTCATCATAGGAAGCTTAGACCATGTAGACAGCCTACACCAGCTACTGTGGAATTTACAATAGAAATAACCCTGACGATGTACACTGAGGATAAAAATGTCAAATGTCTACTGGTTATCAATGTGTACAGTGTTAAATTACTCTATGATAGACAAACTGTGATTTAATGTGACAATGTGGTCAAACAGAAGTCCTCAGTCAAAAAGATGTTTATGAAAATTTTGTGATTTTGGGAATAAGTGAGCTAAAATCCTCACTCTAAATTCTAGTCAAAGACAAGACCTTGGCTTTATGATGTGAATAGTAATACAGATATGGAGTTACAGTAAACAAAATCTAACCAGATTATCATTTAGGACTGCTGACTAAAAAACATATTTTATATTTAAATGTAGTATAAACCTTTGCAATAAAAATATGAAACTTTTGTTGTTACTTCGTTCAGAAAAACTTGCATCCCTTCTCAGTTCAAATCATGGAAAAATATCAGGGATATATATGCGACCTCTTTTATGGAAAAATAAAATATCGTCTGTTTCCTTGGAAACAATATGGTGAACACCAACATTTCTTTTATTATTTCACAAGGATCCGAAACAAGCTATCATTATCATATGGCAAATTTTGGAGAGAGATTGTGAGAACTTAAATTTTGACAGACATTGGTCACAAAGGCACATTCTACTTGAACAAGGTAAAAACAGGAACACAATGACACTAAAAAACATGAGAACAACTTACCAGTGAGTCCTAGTTCACTTGTAGCTGTCACCTGAAAAAATTCATTATAACAAATTTAGGAAGTTTCTATTCTTTGAATTCCATTGCTCATTGTGTGATATTTAACTCAGCACTTCTCCTCTAACTCCAATAGGAAGTACAGTTCTAGTTTTTAAGATAATAATCAGTTATTTGCTATGTTATGACTAGATATTCCTGAATAATATGTATTAATGAACCAGTGATACATCATTGCATCAGGTAGGATACATTATTACTAAGAACACGATGAATTTATGCAAAAAATAAAAGTCACTGAAAGCCAACACAAAATAAGAGAGAGTCATTTTGGCTGTTTTGAAAACTACAATATTTTCAAATTTCATAAAATGAATACCTTTTATATTTCAGAAAACATTTTTCGCCACAAGATATTTATTTGATCATGCCTGTTAAACCATAGTGTCTGCTCTTTCTCTGCGATTTTATTTTCAACTTCTCAAAAGAATCACAAAATTTTCAATACAGTAAGTGTATTTGTAAAAGCTATGTTCAGCTGATGTTTATGTCAGACATTTAGTGAAAAGAACTACTACTGTAACACTAAATTTACTACAAAAACAAAATATTCCTTTAGTGTTTCACATCTGATTTCACTGTTTTTTGCATTAGGTAGTATGGTACTGTCAGTCACTAGACTAATAATTTCACACTCCCCTTGTACAATTCTTAAAGGGCCATGTTTCAATCCTGGGCCACCACATTAGTGTTATCTATTAATATAAGGATTACATGGGATCATTTTTTACAAACTTTTCCTATATCTCTGCCAAACAACCAGTTTTTACACCTGAATTTTAATCTACAGTAGGCCTCTAAAATATGGTTACCCACCATATTCACTTGAGAGATATTGAATTTTAATCATGGTTTACCCACCATAATTGCACTTAAGAGATATTGAATTTTAATCATGGTTTACCCACCATGATTGCACTTAAGAGATATTGAATTTTAATCGTGGTTACCCACCATAATTGCACTTGAGAGATATTGAATTTTAATCGTGGTTACCCACCATAATTGCACTTGAGAGATATTGCGAGAGAAATCCTTTTTTTTATTTTATATGTTAAAATTAACTACAATGATATCAGATGGTAGTTATACTGTGACCTGAACCTGTGCCATGTCAGCTAATAATAAGATACACAGCTTGGTTTCCATGGAATTTCTTTCATTGAATTTCACAGTAGTAGTAACTTCCTGGTTCAAAATCACCTCACAAAACATGTGACATTACTGTATGGAAGTACAAACATTTTCCAATCTGTTGGTTAATCAACAAATAATTGGAGACATTCTAATATACACAACATAAATTAGACACATAATACTTACATCTGCTCCTGAATATACCATATGTGTTACTGCTGTCAGACAATCATCAGATGTAGCTGCTGCAATCAGGGCCTGTCAAATAAACAAATACAAGTTACTGTTCACAATTTCCTGTCAGAACAAGGAACTAATTGCATATAATTTATGATACCTATGCACTTGAAATACTCATGCATTGTCAAAAAAATCATTGTGTAATTCTACCCAGAAATAATCACAGTAATATCACTCTTTGTGTTTCATGGATAAAAATAAAAAAAGTGATGACACCTGCCTAGTGTGAGGAAAGGTCAGAGTTCATAAGTCAGAGGTCATCAACAGAATACAGCATGTTTGTCCACTTTGTACTTTAAATACCCATCCATCAAAGAGCAATGAAGTGACACATTTTAATGATAACACAAAGTAGAGTAAAATATAATAGTTTGTACTTCATGGATTCATGTACAAGTCACAAAATATAATAGTTTGTACTTCATGGATTCATATATGTACAAGTCACAAAATATAATAGTTTGTACTTCATGGATTCATGTACAAGTCACAAAATATAATAGTTTGTACTTCATGGATTCATATATGTACAAGTCACAAAATATAATAGTTTGTACTTCATGGATTCATGTACATGTCACAAAATATAATAGTTTGTACTTCATGGATTCATATATGTACAAGTCACAAAATATAATAGTTTGTACTTCATGGATTCATATATATGTACAAGTCACAAAATATAAATAGTTTGTACTTCATGGATTCATATATGTACAAGTCACAAAATATAATAGTTTGTACTTCATGGATTCATATATGTACAAGTCACAAAATATAATAGTTTGTACTTCATGGATTCATATATGTACAAGTCACAAAATATAATAGTTTGTGCTTCATGGATTCATATATGTACAAGTCACAAAATATAATAGTTTGTGCTTCATGGATTCATATATGTACAAGTCACAAAATATAATATAGTTTGTACTTCATGGATTCATATTTTTATGTACAAGTCACAAAATATAATAGTTTGTGCTTCATGGATTCATATATGTACAAGTCACAAAATATAATATAGTTTGTACTTCATGGATTCATATATGTACAAGTCACAAAATATAATAGTTTGTACTTCATGGATTCATGTACAAGTCACAAATATATCCGTGAGCACATTACCTCATCAAGGGCTGTTTGTCCGTCTCTTTGTTTTATTGGGTGAGTTTTCAAAAACCTTTTATTCCTATATTTGTTCTCAATAAACACTCTCCTGTGTTCTCTGTGAAAAAAGAGAAATACAACATGATAACATTGATTGAAGCTGGAATAGCTGTAACTGGTGATAAAAAGTCATTCTATATGGTATATCACTATTACTACAGAAAATGAAGTATACTGCCTCTGTTGAAAGTTGAATTTTACACCAAGGTTTTATCCAATCTCATTTTTAGCTTCTTATGTATTTACGTTTCTGATGTCATTTTTCTCTTCTCTTTTTGATCAGGTAATAAAAGATATTGTTCGTTATTAAATACATAGACCCTCATATTCCTATGGTGTGACGTCAAAGTATAGTAATATGAAATCCATACATTTCATATTACTATACTTTGACGTCACACTATAGTAATATGGTCGCAACTACTTTGAATTATTTGTAAACATCATCAACCTGTAGAGTTACGATGTTGTTGTTTGAAAATATAGTTTCCTTGCCATTCATGGATTGCCGAACATCAACCATCATCATCATCATCATCATCATCAGTGTAAACAGTGAACAAATGCACCTCTTTTGGATGCAATTATCGCCTTTCGTACAGCCACTAAAGTACGTAGACATGCTAACATCAACATTGTAAAAACTTCCAGTTGTAATAGTTGCACAACGCAGTGAAATCGTTGTCCATTAAATTCAACTATTGATAGAACTTTTGAACGACTTTTGACAATGTGTTTTTGAAAATTTCACAATGTTTTCAACATTGTAACTTGCCAGTGTTGATGTTTTTAGCGTATGACTCTGTGCCAAGTTCTATGCATTACCGGTGTAGGCATCCGTTTGTTAGCCAGTCTCTCGATATCTCATTTTTTCTGATGAAAGTGTCTATATTTTGTCAAAGAATTAATCACTGCTCTTGACAAACGTCCCATCATTGGCAAAATGTTCCCTACCTGAAAGTCTGTGGTGTAATTTTACTGATCTCAACATATACATTAGTAGTAGTAGCAACAGCAGCTGTCGCAATGGCGTCTACATTCTGAAAACTGAATGAACAGCTGAGCGCTGTAGCCCCATCACTTCATAAAATTGATGCGTGTTCAGCGTAAATTTCAGAATATTTTAGTTTAAAATTGTCATCATAATAGAAAAAAAATAGTGGGTCTATGTATATAATAAATAAATGATCTCCCGATATTTCTCATTCATGCTACATCATCTCGGAATCATGATTCCCCTATATATCAGCTATCCTATCGGCTAGGAGGGATACAGCCGACATGAGGGGAATCATTCGTCCTCGATGATGTAGCACTCATTTGGAATGCTGAGAGATTATATATAAGTATGGTATGGTATCGTATCCTATTGTATCATATCATATCGTAACGTATCGTCTGCTAGTGTGCTGTAACCATGTTGCACTACAAAACAAAAAGCTCTGAGTTTGATCCTCTTTCAATGTGATTAATTGATTGATTGCGTTTAGCAATTACAAGACACTTACTATTGGTTATCTATAGACCCTCTGTGTTTAGCAATTACAAGACTATTACTATTGGTTTATCTATAGACCCTCTGTGTTTAGCAATTACAAGATTCTTACTATTGGTTTATCTATAGACCCTCTGTGTTTAGCAATTACAAGATTATTACTATTGGTTTATCTATAGACCCTCTGTGTTTAGCAATTACAAGATTATTACTATTGGTTTATCTATAGACCCTCTGTGTTTAGCAATTACAAGATTCTTACTATTGGTTTATCTATAGACCCTCTGTGTTTAGCAATTACAAGACTCTTACTATTGGTTTATCTATAGACCCTCTGTGTTTAGCAATTACAAGACTATTACTATTGGTTTATCTATAGACCCTCTGTGTTTAGCAATTACAGGAAATAAAACAAAGGGGTTTAAAAACTGAAATGATGTCAAAGAAATACTTACTCTGCAGCTGCTGGTTTAATTCTATCAGAAGGGTTGAGTAAACCTGCCCATACTGAGTTGGCCTTTTGATTACCAATCTTTAGTAGAAGCTGATGACAACAACGATGGAAAGTAAAATGGATCAGTGTTAATTTGCATATATGGACAAATCAGTCTACATAAATATGAAATCTTAGAACCCATGCATCTATCAGTAAGCCTATATAAATGTGAAATCTTAGTTACACTATAGAGGGCGACATATCACATGTTTCTCATATGATATCTATACACCTAATCTGAAAGACACACAAACACATATATAGCTCTGGATATATGAGCTTTGTTAACTCCGACATATCTTTGTTTCTCTTCTATGGTTCCTCCTATAAGGAAAACACAAGACTGTCACAGATTTCATGCATGCACACAGATTTTTGGCATAAAAACCACCCACACCCTTGCTAATGACAATAGAAAATACTAAATTCAACCAATGTCTTATCTAGTCTGTCATTTCTTGACTGATGTTCACTCCAGCCACAAAACAGCAAACAGTAAGTCATACAAACAGATTAGCTCAATATTGCACTTGTGCACAACCTTGTGCATGATTACACTGTGTTATACTGTCCATATTGTAGCTCCAGCAAACATTAGACAAGGAATGACAGAACAGACCAAACGTAGGTTGAATTTCAGTGAATTTACTTCTGTATTTTTAACAGTCATTAGCAAAGGGTATGGGTGGGTTTTTTTTACTGAAAATCTATGTGCATGACATCTGTGCACAATCTCAGGCTTGTAGATAGGGAGGAAACATAATGGAGATGGATGAAGATGTGTCGGAAACCTCAAAGTGTATATTTCCAGAGCTAACAACTACACAGACTGACACACAAGCGACAGACATACATACAGACAGACATACAGACAGACAGACAGACAGACAGACATGCACGCATGCATGCATGCATGCACACACACACACATGCGTGCATGCACACTCATACACACACTCAAGTCATACATGTATACATACATACATGTACATACATGACTGACAGACACAACAGATGAACCAGACAGACAGACAGACAGACAGACAGACAGACAGACAGACAGGCAAATTGGTGGTGCCTACAGCTTCCTAACTTTAAATTCATCACTCACCTGTTGTATATTTGGTGTCAATGACAATATATCCATGCGTAGTGATCGGACTTTGGAAATTTCAACACCTAAACCACGGTGGTACCCTAGTAGTGTATATAAAGGAATACTAAGGTTAATCTAATAACACATTAACGACTTGTGTATAGTTTAACTGTGTAAATAAACACATTGATAATTTGTGTATAGTCTAACTATGTGTAAATAAACACATTGATAACATGTGTATAGTCTATGTGTAAATAAACACATTGATAACATGTGTATAGTCTAACTATGTGTAAATACAACAGGTTCTTTAGTTTGTACATTATGTCACAGGCTTTCAGTCCAAAAAGGACAACAACTATGGTATGGCCTTTAAGGCAATCAAAAAGATACACTGACAAAACCTGAAAGGGTTCTTCATTTCTTATCTATCATGTGTAGATCCTTGACAATTTCAGGCACACTAGCATTAATATTTATATTATCTTAATGATTTCAAAATAGGAAGACATAACTATTTGACCCTGAAGATGAAGGTCAAGGTCAAAAGTCAGTGTGTCATTAGAAAGCTCATCATTGATAAGCACTACGAAGGCACTTGAATATGGTCTCTATCTGTTAAGCATCAAGAGTTATCGGCCAAATGTGAATATTTATAACAAATATGGCTGCCATTTTGCTGTTATCATTGGTGTTGTGAAACGAAGTGATGTGTATATGCAGACTATAGCATCTGACATTTGTACAAGGTTTGGTTGAAATCAGTTCATGCATATCAGAGATATACATGCAATTTACATATGACATATTCTCCATAGAATGAGTCCTACCTGCATATAATTTATATATGACATATTCTCCATAGAATGTGTCCTACCTGCATATAATTTACATATGACATTCTCCATAGAATGAGTCCTACCTGCACATAATTTATATATGACATATTCTCCATAGAATGTGTCCTACCTGCATATAATTTACATATGATATATTCTCCATAGAATGAGTCCTACCTGCGCATAATTTACATATGACATATTCTCCATAGAATGAGTCCTACCTGCATATAATTTACATGACATATTCTCCATAGAATGTGGACTACCTGCATATAATTTACATATGACATTCTCCATAGAATGAGTCCCTACCTGCACATAATTTACATATGATATATTCTCCATAGAATGAGTCCTACCTGCGCATAATTTACATATGACATATTCTCCATAGAATGAGTCCTACCTGCATATAATTTATATATGACATATTCTCCATAGAATGAGTCCTACCTGCGCATAATTTACATATGACATATTCTCCATAGAATGAGTCCTACCTGCATATAATTTACATATGATATATTCTCCATAGAATGAGTCCTACCTGCGCATAATTTACGTATGACATATCCTCCATAGAATGAGTCCTACCTGCATATAATTTATATATGATATATTCTCCATAGAATGAGTCCTACCTGCGCATAATTTACATATGACATATTCTCCATAGAATGAGTCCTACCTGCATATAATTTACATATGACATATTCTCCATAGAATGAGTCCTACCTGCGCATAATTTACATATGACAACAAAGAGGTTGATAGATGCCCAATCAGGACCTGAAACAAAGTAACAGCATTATTAAACTACAGAGGGCATGTCAAGCTATTGGAAGAACACTGCTTCATTAAAGGGAACAAATACTACTCTAGGAAATAAACTTGAGGTATTTTCATACAGTCATGGGTCTTAGTAGATATCAATATGTATTTGATGCACACTGACTATTCATTACTATTTATCTGAAAGAAATAAGTTCTTAGGAATCATGAATATTCAGTGCACGTTAAATAAATATTCATGTACGCTAAGTCACATGAGCAATGGTGTTCCCCTGAAAAAAATTCAATTTGGTGTTTCTTGATAATTGCACAGAAATTACGTCATGTAAAATCATGAATCGACTTTCCAAAACTCAAAGTTTGTGGAAATACTTATATTTACTGGAGGGGTGTTCCCCCTTTAAATGATATGTATTGTCATGTGTATATTTACAAAATAATCACTGTGAAAAAGGTATATTTTCCTGGAGGGGTGTTCCCCCTTCAAATGATGTGTATTGTCATGTGTATATTTACAAAATGATCATTGTTCTCTCAACCCTCTCTTTTTAAGGGCACAACAATCTATCACTTTCTCATAGACTTAACACAATGTTTGGTGGCCATCTTGAAGGAGAAGATGGCTACATTTTTCCGATAAAAAATAGCACCAATGGCGTTGTAGCACAACAGTATAGTTTATGTGTTATTGATTTGTTTTTAAATTTAGCATGTCAAGTTTTTGGCCGTTTATTCACTTGCCTAACTATCTATGTTGTTATTTTTGTAATATATATCACCATTTCAGTGTTGCTATGGGTGTGGTCTTGTTACTAGGCATTTGTGCATTCAGTCTTTGTATGTTTATTCATTTGCCTATTAATCCCTATTTTAAGCCACCCAAAGTGGATATTATTACAATGGGCTCTGTCCATCTGTCTGTCTGTATGTCCATAATACATCATTTCTCAGACATGCAATACCTCATTTCATTCAAACCTGACACAAAGGTGACATATCATGTGGGACATATGCAGATCAATTTGTTTTTTGATATATGCAAATTTGACTGAAAGGCAGCCATACTTGCCAGGTGTGTCAAATATCTGCAAAATAACCAAATCTCCATCAAATTTCAATCCCATTCACCATGTAGTTTTGGAGATATGAGTTTTTGACCAAAATTTTAGACCTAATTCTATACATCCCCAGATGCATCTTCATTAAATTCAGCCCAATCTGCTCAATAATTTTGGAATTAAAGATTTTTGACCAAAAACTAC
Organism: Glandiceps talaboti; assembly: GCF_964340395.1. NCBI lineage: Eukaryota > Metazoa > Hemichordata > Enteropneusta > Spengelidae > Glandiceps > Glandiceps talaboti. The sequence goes on along the minus strand of NC_135556.1, from coordinate 3,000,757 downwards.
ATTTTAAGACCCAATTTGCATATCACTGATGGGACCATAATTTCAAGAACAATTCTTAATCTGTATACAAGAATGTTCCCATCAAACTTCAAACCAGTAGTTTTTGAGTGTATGTTTTTTTATAACAAAATGCACATTTTTTTTTATCCAAATCACACACCTGAGATGCAATCATTTTGCTTTGAACAATTTCCCAACTACATGTAGACACCAAAAGTAATGTCCTCACCAAATACCAAGGTAATCGGTCTGGCGGTTTTTGAGTTTAAGTTGTACACACACACACACACACACACACACACACATGCACGCATGTAGACACAGACACACAGACACACAAACAGACACAGACACAGACACAGACACACAGACACAGACACAGACACAGACACAGACACATACATCTGATGTCCAGAATTGTCAGATGTCCAGATTTGGATAAGGATACAATATTTTATTATTACTATTACACAGACAGACAGACAGACAGAAAGATAGATGTTTTACCATGTCTACAGCATTACTAAACGTCAGTTCAGCTGTACTCAAAATTGTATGGTGACCCATTGATTGTATGGTGACCCATTGATTGTATGGTGACCCATTGATTGTATGGTGACCCATTGATTGTATGGTGGCCCATTAATTGTATGGTGACCCATTGATTGTATGGTGGCCCATTAATTGTATGGTGACCCATTGATTGTATGGTGACCCATTAATTGTATGGTGGCCCATTAATTGTATGGTGACCCATTAATTGTATGGTGACCCATTGATTGTATGGTGACCCATTGATTGTATGGTGACCCATTGATTGTATGGTGACCCATTAATTGTATGGTGACCCATTGATTGTATGGTGACCCATTAATTGTATGGTGACCCATTATGGTGACCCATTGATTGTATGGTGACCCATTAATTGTATGGTGACCCATTAATTGTATGGTGACCCATTGATTGTATGGTGAACCATTAATTGTATGGTGACCCATTATGGTGACCCATTAATTGTATGGTGACCCATTAATTGTATGGTGACCCATTGATTGTATGGTGACCCATTGATTGTATGGTGACCCATTATGGTGACCCATTGATTGTATGGTGACCCATTGATTGTATGGTGACCCATTAATTGTATGGTGACCCATTGATTGTATGGTGACCCATTGATTGTATGGTGACCCATTAATTGTATGGTGACCCATTGATTGTATGGTGACCCATTGATTGTATGGTGACCCATTGATTGTATGGTGACCCATTAATTGTATGGTGACCCATTATGGTGACCCATTGATTGTATGGTGACCCATTAATTGTATGGTGACCCATTGATTGTATGGTGACCCATTGATTGTATGGTGACCCATTAATTGTATGGTGACCCATTGATTGTATGGTGACCCATTAATTATATGGTGACCCATTGATTGTATGGTGGCCAATTGATTGTATGGTGACCCATTAATTGTATGGTGATCCATTAATTGTATGGTGACCCATTGATTGTATGGTGACCCATTGATTGTATGGTGACCCATTGATTGTATGGTGACCCATTGATTGTATGGTGACATATTGATTGTATGGTGACCCATTAATTGTATGGTGACCCATTGATTGTATGGTGACATATTGATTGTATGGTGACCCATTAATTGTATGGTGACCCATTGATTGTATGGTGGCCCATTAATTGTATGGTGACCCATTAATTGTATGGTGACCCATTGATTGTATGGTGACCCATTAATTGTATGGTGACCCATTGATTGTATGGTGACCCATTGATTGTATGGTGACCCATTAATTGTATGGTGACCCATTAATTGTATGGTGACCCATTGATTGTATGGTGACCCATTAATTGTATGGTGACCCATTAATTGTATGGTGACCCATTAATGACTTTAACTGAGAAGGGGTTGTCAAGAAATTTTTTTGAACATAGTACCATCAACAGTTTAAGAGTTTTATTTGTGAGAACAAATTACATAAATCCTGTTAGAAATACATACCTTCAGCTCCACAATCAGCACAATATCTATTGCTTTCTTCTTGTTGGACAAACAGTAATGCCTACGAAAGATAACAAATTCTAGTCATTTAAAAGGCGCACATTCTAAGTTTAAACATTTGCTTGTTTGGGGGATTGAGTTGCTACTTCTTAAAAGGGGCCTCTCGTATGCTCCTTGGTAAAGCATAGTATTACTTCTAACCATCACTTACTATTCATGCTATTGGCAGCTACATACAGGTATTTATGTATAATACATAGTAATGAATTGATGACATCATATGTTAATATACATAGTAATGATTTGATGACATCATATCTTAATACACATAGTAATGATTTGATGACATCATATCTTAATAAACATAGTAATGATTTGATGACATCATATCTTAATACACATAGTAATGATTTGATGACATCATATCTTAATACACATAGTAATGATTTGATGACATCATATCTTAATACACATAGTAATGATTTGATGACATATCTTAATACACATAGTAATGATTTGATGACATCATATCTTAATACACATAGTAATGATTTGATGACATCATATCTTAATACACATAGTAATGATTTGATGACATTATATCTTAATACACATAGTAATGATTTGATGACATCATATCTTAATACACATAGTAATGATTTGATGACATCATATCTTAATATACATAGTAATGATTTGATGACATCATATCTTAATACACATAGTAATGATTTGATGACATCATACCTTAATACAGATAGTAATGATTTGATGACATCATATCTTAATATACATAGTAATGATTTGATGACATCATATCTTAATACACATAGTAATGATTTGATGACATCATATCTTAATACACATAGTAATGATTTGATGACATCATATCTTAATACACATAGTAATGATTTGATGACATCATATCTTAATATACATAATTATACTCAAATGTCATGGAAACCACTACCGGTATCACATAATGATAAATTAGTACAACTATAATACAACACTCACCACTTTGAAATTTGTCAATGTAACACTCTCCATTGTTGGGATACAACACAACACAACACAACACAACACAACACAACACAACACAACACAACACAACACAACACAACACAACACAACATTTAACACAACACAACACAACACAACACAACACAACACAACACAACACCACACCACACAACACAACACAATAAAATTATATGTTTTAGATATATCCCAAGATTTTTTGATAAATGTGTCAACTAACCTACGAATACTTACTTTCTTATCTGAAAGACCTTCTTTAATGGCTTCTTCCATAACATCAGCCCATTGCTTGGTTTCATCATTATTCTCAAAAATTAAGCTGTCAGAAAAGAAGCATCAAGTATATCTTACAAGGGAAAAGTTGGTAAGTAAGTTGTGTTGAGTTCCCTGGAATACTACAAGGGAAAGTAGGTAAGTAAGTTGTGTTGAGTTCCCTGGAATACTACAAGGGAAAGCTGGTAAGTAAGTTGTGTAGAGTTCCCTGTACATACATACATACATACATACATACATACATACATACATACATACATACCACATACATACATACATACATACATACATACATACATACATACATACATACATACATACATACATACACACACATGCATACATACTTTCATACATACATACATACATACATACATACATACATACATACATACATACATACATACATACATACATACATACATACATACACAAACACACACCCACATGCACACATGTATCTGATGTGTTTAATAGTACAACAATGATTGTACTTACCAACAATTTTGATATGGAGTTGTAAGAGAAAACTTGTTCTTTACAATGTGTTTTTCTCTGACTGAAGCTATGTTCATCTGTATTTCACTGATTGGTGCTGCAGTTATATAGTCCTATTAGATACATACAAACAAACAGATCAAATGTGTGAAATTTTACTGTCCCATGCATTATATCATTTTATAACACCCCGCATACTCAACTCTCGGTCATGATTGGTCAATGCGACATCACATGTTATGAATCATTCTAACACTATTCCACGATAAATGACAGAGCAGGCACTAATCGATGGAACTAGTCCCTAGTCCCTCATGTATGTATGTATGTATGTATGTATGTATGTATGTATGTACTAGTGCCTCATGATGACGTTATATATGCGCACGAATACAGACGATATTTTCAAAGAATAACAAATTGTAAACATGTCTGGCTCATCTGCAACTACAACTGCAAGCAGCAGCCAAAGCAGTGAATTTTTTGCTTGATTTGTCGAAATATCAGAAGAGCAGGCCAACATCGTCTCTGAGAAAGACTATAAAAAACAAAGGCAGTAATCAAGACAGCGGTTGGTATTTTGGAGAACTATTGCGCCGTTATTGGGACAACTCTCGCAATAATTGAATATGGAGAAGTTTGTCATAATTATTTTAGTGTGCTGTGGTGTATGATTCTTGTTTGGTGTGTTATAAAACACATGTTGACTGACATTATTCTGGCAATAGCGTACATTTGTTTCCTCTGGACTAGTCAGTCATGCCAAAACAGTCTCATTTCCCCTCAGTCTTTGCCCTCGGGGAAATGAGACTGTTTTGGTGTGACTGGCTAGTCCCTTGTGAACAAATGTACGCTATCACCCTCAGTGTCAGTCAACATGTTTATAATAACATTTAACTTCTATAATACTTAACATGAGTTTTGTTTGGTGGTATTTTCCAATTCAACCAGATAGATTGCAAACATATTAGCAGAGTTATGTTTGCAAAACAGTTCTACGTGAAATTTATGGGATTTGTTGCTGTTGATAGTGCCTGTCAAGTGCTACTCATATGAAGTGATTTGACAGTCTATATTCAAGTTGTGGTTATACCATGCTATATCTATAACACTAAGTGGGAAGTGACTTGACTTATTTGAGTTATACTGATGCCATATACCAGTTTTAGCTAATAACATATGTACATCCTGTGAAAACATGGTTTATCTTCTTAGACTAGTAATACACGAATGATCACCAAAAATATCATCTGATAACATTATTGCTGAATGGCTTGCACCAAGTTTATTCAATTCAGTGTCTCTATCTGATAAGAAAATTAAGGTTACAAGGTTTATGGACAAGGTTTCTTGGAAATTGCCACAGATCTTAAATAAGAGAACAAAAACAAGACTAATGTTATAACAACTGGTAAAAAGAGTAAGATATGTACTCACATCAAGACTGCTGTAATAACACAATACAGATCCTTTGATGGCAAAGTATCTGACAAGTGAAGAAAAGAAGACACAGTATCATTTACAGGATTCATATGATAATAATGGGATAAAATGATACAGACAAATTACAAACCAGATTAACAGGGTGACCAAGAGACAGACAGAGATGGACAAAGACAGAGATGGACAAAGAGAGGCAGAGAGACAGACTAATTGACAGACAGAGACAGTCAGACAGACTGACGGATAGACACAGACAGACTGACACAGACAGACAGACAGACAGACAGACAGACAGACTGATAGAGACAGAGACAGACAGACTGAGACAGACGATAGATGGATAGACGGATGGCTGGACAAGCTAGGGTATAAGTAGGATACAAATAGGTCTAAACTCTCTATAAAACATGAGAACACTACTTCCTTTCTTTCTCCCAAATCAAATGTGGTATTCTCTCAATCTCTACTACTTTTTTTCAAGTTCATAGTATCTTTGATTCTGTCACACACTATTTGTATATATCTGTGTGTAGTATAGTGTATCCTATCTTTGATTCTGTCACACACTATTTGTATATATCTGTGTTTAGTATAGTGTATCCTATCTTGTAAACAAACACAAACAGCATTTAAGTCTTCATATATTCATCTGTACCTTTTCGCTCCCTCCATCTTAACATAGCCCTGACAAGAAACAAAGGAAAGAAACAAAACATTTAATGAATAATCTTCCAATGACTTAACAGCTAAGGTTTTGGAACACTGCTACCACACGTATCCAATCTAATACAACAAGTTATTAGGTTTCAATACCTTGTACCATTATACTGGTAGGGGACAATACCAAAAGAACTCAGATTCTGCCTACTTGCTGTACTGATAGTGTAACAATGAATGTTGTTTTCATGAAAACTGTCATTCATAGACAAATGGCCAAGATTTTAAATGGGTCGAGGAATGTTGTTTTCATGAAAACTGCCATTTATAGACAAATTGCCAAGATCTGAAGAATGCTATTTCTCATCAAATTTATAAATTCAACTTGGATATCACACTATATTAGTAGGAATAAATCAAACACTGACTTCATAAAAGAAATGAAAAGAAATCCACATGCTCCTTACCTGTTTATCTGGCTTAAACATGTCTCCACCATCAGGAAAACCGCCCTCTGGAGCCTAACAAGAGAAAGACAATATCATTTACATCAAGTTCTCATTACCTTTAATATCATAACTAGGTAAAGCCCATAAGCTCGCGCAGGGTAGATTCATTTGTGACCGGCTGCCTGGGCCAGGGTTGATACACTTGATTTGGGTCATTTTCCTGGGATATTGACCATCAAAAATTATTTTACTGAATGACATTTAATTCTCTGACATGGACGAGAAGTAAAGAAAGTCAACACTCTATGCAGTTGTTGGTTTCAAAAACCATCATAGCCATTAGATTAATATTGTTCATTTTCAATCAGCAACTTATCATAGACCCTCCACCAACGTACGTTGGTCTTTGGACAAATGTTTTGTTGACATGTTGCCGAACATCACGATTTCTCAATTTAACTCGATGATTTGGAATGTTACTGTACCAACAAACATAGGAAAGTAGTTATTCTTTTTAGAACATGTAAAAAAATCAATTATCAACAATATAAATGTCAAAACCACACTTCCACAACCCGGAAATTAAACTGCGCTATGTCATCAGTGGTCCGTATCGCGTACCGCCGTGCATCAATTACTTCCAACTAATGTAACAATTTCTCCTTGAGGTACAGTGATGCCTCGATACTCGTTACAATGTTACGATAATCGTGCCAACAGGCCTACTGTTACAATATTGCAATGCATGGTGATGTTATGTCGCCTATGTTATACGATGATATGCCGCAGTAGCGCATGGAGAATGCACGTAGTATATGGAAGGCGCATGCGTAGTCACTGCGCGCCACAATGCATCCTTGGGAGAACCACCAATTTTTTTCGCATAGTATATACGACGGGCATGCGTACTAGTCATTGAGCCGCTACGCGGCAGCTTCGCTGCCGCTGCGCGAGCTAATAATATTTTAGCACTTGATTTCTTGATTGACACCATGACTTCCACTCTATGTGCTATACATACATTACTCTTTACAAGTGAACTTTGACCTTCTATTTTGACTGTCTAGTATGAGATCAAATGATATTAAAGGTATGTGTATGACAAATTGTACTTTTACCTGATTGGAATGAAAACTTCAAGATTTTTTTAAAAATAGATCTACATTATTTCATAAACATATGCTGCATAACATCTGTTACAGTTTCAAGCAACTCCTATTAAAATACAGATTAACTTACTTTATAGTGTATTATGGCCTCCATAATTGTACTAGCCCAAACTTGCATATCATCTGTGAGAGAGAAAAAAAAGATATGGAGATGAAACACTAAGATGATATAGTATACCAGGGCTATCTACTTGTCATCTCACCCCTTGAAGTCAAAAGACATTCAAAGTTGTAGATGTTTAACACCCCTACCCTAATGGTTACAAACTATCATTATCCAGTAACACCCCTACCCTAATGGTTACAAACTATCATTATCCAGTAACACCCCTAAACCTGCAACATCATACTGTTGTCGACATGACCAAACTAGGTTTTTGATTATTTTTTCATTTAGGCAATAATGAAGTGTCACAGATGTGACAAGATATGGGTATCACTCATACTACATGGAGCAAATTGTACCAAAATTGATTGTATCCCCAACTGATGCAGAGGTTATAGCTGATACAAAATTCATTCACACCCAAAACAGTAACTATCTTCTCTGACTTCACAAAATTGTAAATTTGTTCATTTCAAACAGTATCTAATCCAACTGGACCGAGAACAAGTATTATGAAAAGTACATTACATTGTCCTTACCTAGATTATCACACAGTTTGTGATATATATGGTAGTATGAAATGAAATTGTCCTCATACCTAGATTATTACACAGTTTGTGATATATATGGTAGTATGAAATGAAATTGTCCTTACCTAGATTATCACAGTTTGTGATATATATGGTAGTTTTGAAATGAAATTGTCCTTACCTAGATTATCACAGTTTGTGATATATATGGTAGTATGAAATGAAATTGTCCTTACCTAGATTATCACACAGTTTGTGATATATATGGTAGTTTGAAATGAAATTGTCCTTACCTAGATTATCACAGTTTGTGATATATATGGTAGTATGAAATGAAATTATCCTTACCTAGATTATCACACAGTTTGTGATATATATGGTAGTATGAAATGAAATTGTCCTTACCTAGATTATCACCAAGTTTGTGATATATATGGTAGTATGAAATGAAATTGTCCTCATACCTAGATTATTACACAGTTTGTGATATATATGGTAGTATGAAATGAAATTATCCTTACCTAGATTATCACAGTTTGTGATATATATGGTAGTATGAAATGAAATTGTCCTTACCTAGATTATTACACAGTTTGTGATATATATGGTAGTTTTGAAATGAAATTGTCCTTACCTAGATTATCACAGTTTGTGATACATATGGTAGTTTTGAAATGAAATTGTCCTTACCTAGATTATCACAGTTTGTGATATATATGGTAGTTTTGAAATGAAATTGTCCTTACCTAGATTATCAGCAGCAAATTGATATTTCCTATTTGATGTTAAGAGGAAAAATCTATAGGATCTGTCACCACTCTGTAAGCAATAAAATAAAACATTAATATGATACCACACTAGATATTTTATTAACAGTTAGGCACCATAGCTTTAAAAACTCCATTTTAATGATATACAGTAATTCAATAGAGGGTTCAAAGACTTCTGGACTTTTGAGGTTTACAGACCAGGATATGACAACTGATTCTGGTGACTGTTTTAATATAATTTGGGCATATTAAACTCAGAAATTATGACACTGCCCCCGCACCTGTGTTAGAGAGAACACTGTTATGATGACATATAGAGCAAAAATCACAACATTACATGTCACATTATATTATACCAGTATACTGATGGCGCAAATAGAGAGATCTGATTGGCCTAGACATCAAACACGTCTAAAATGAGCAATAATGAATAGTTGACACGAGTCTAAATTTTAATGTTCACTGTTTGTCATCTGCTATGAATGTTGTAATCTGCAGTGATAGTGAAGCCTGTGAATTGTCAACGAGACAATAGTTTATGGGAAATTATGGAGGAAATTTCAAAAGCAGTCAAGTTATCATGTATTTGACTGTACAAATCATTGCCTACTAAGGTCAAGGCTTGCACATGATTGCTTCTAGTAACGTCTAGCTAGCCTCGGCTGGATTGGAAACAGGTGTACGTGTCCTGTCATAAAAATGAAGCAAGTGTAAGAGCTTACACTGACCGACTTATCATTAATCTAAACGGAAATTTGTCTGGGATCCTGTCCTAGAGTATCAGTCATCAATCCGAGTGGGAAATCCCCAAACCCGAAAGTCTACTGACATCAGTTCCAGTAAATACATTGTAAATATCAACCTGTCGCCATTTCTATCTTCTCACTCCACCAAGTCGCAAAGTTGGCCAGGAAGCATGATGTATTCAATAAACCACTTCAAGTTTATTCCTTGAGTCAAACAGGTTGTTTATTCATTAATGTACAATTTTAATGAGCTGATCAATGTACAGCTTATCCTTAGAAATGTGGAGCAGATGAAATAAATTCAGTTGCTGAATGAAGCTTGTGATCATTGTTTCTAAGTTTTTCAATATACTGGTATAATATAATAGCAATAAACCACCCCTGGTGATGGTATACCAGGGTTTTGACCAGTGAACTCAACGTATGCACAAGTGATTGGGGTGGTTTATTGCTTAAATTTAGTAAGTTTTACCATATACCAACACATTCACCATTAAACTACCATACACTCTTCTAAACTACATGACAACTACTCTACAGTAAACCCCACATGGAGGGTCTATGAGTAAATGTATGACATTGTACATCTATGGGTAGATACATATAATGTGTATTGCTTTATGTTTTGTTGTTGTTTGCTTTCGTAATGTCATGTCAACTCATGCTGATGACAGCTTTTTTTTACATAATTCCCCTCACTGCAGTACATTTACCCATAATTCCCCTAACTGCAGTACATTTACCCATAATTCCCCTCACTGCAGTACATTTACCCATAATTCCCCTCACTGCAGTATATTTACCCATAATTCTCCTCACTGCAGTACATTTACCCATAATTCAACTCAATGCAGAACATTTACCCATAATTCCCCTCACTGCAGTACATTTACCCATAATTCCCCTCACTGCAGTACATTTACCCATAATTCTCCTCACTGCAGTACATTTACCCATAGTTCCACTCAATGGAGAACAATTGCCAATAATTTGGTAAACATCAACTATCAACAGAACTTCCCAGTGACATTAGTATTCCATACATTATATCAATCAATAATTTACACAATTTTAATTTTCTAAGTTTAATGTAATAGAACACAATTTTGTTGTTTGGCTTTCAATGTTAACATGCAGTATCGGTATTAGTAATAAATCAATGAAATTCTAGGCTGCATCTGTCCATTATTCCACTAAAATGTATCAATGTCACTAGGTCAAACAATGGCATAGGTGTAATGGTAAAATCAAGAGAAAATAGGTCAGTGAGTTAAATCAAGATAAAGTAGGTTACACAGTGTTCATTGAACAATACACTTAATATGGGGTACCTACTCATGCAAACAACTACTCCAGGAATGTCTAGCAGCAGTTAAAATATAAAATCTTACAAGAATATCAAGCCACATGCATAGCTTATCACAACACAGGTTAAGTATTAAAAACTATTTGTATTGACTTCACTGAATGAAGCCACCTCACTACTAGAATTCTTATGCAATGATGCTATCATTCACTACTAAACATAGAGGCCCTCTATGGTGAGAATGTGTAACAGTGGGCCAACTGTACAACGTATACATTGGTAATTGCATTAAAGCTAAGGAGTTAGGTTAGCGAGGTTTGGTATAGGACTAAAGATAGACTCCCTAGCACATACCTGATTTGTAATTTGTATCACTATTCTGTATGTCTACCCATACATAATACACCATATAATGATCTGTATAACACTGTCATTTTGTTTCTCATTTTCACAAAGTATAACACTCTGTCATTTTGTTTCTCATTTTCACAAAGTATATAAACAAATTCATGCAGACTATACATGTACACTTCAATGTTAATATGCATGACTGCCTATTCTAAAGAAGCAGTGATTATTAATACAAGAAAACATAAATTTTGTCTTTTGTACATCAAAATTCCTGGGGCAGAATAGGACTGAAACCTATTTATATATTCACTAGTGGTAAAAAAAAATAACTGAAAGCCATCAAAAGGCAAAGAAAAAAAAGACCATTGCACATTATAGGTGTGGGAGGATTTGAACGAGGAGTGATGGTTGGCAAACAAAATTAACATACCAGAGGTGAAAAAAGAGCATAGGGGTGTGAAAGAGCATCTTCAAGATATGCTGTAGGTCCCTAGAGAAAATACATACAAAGAAAATATGCAATAGATGTGGCAAGAGTTATGGTTATTTACATGTCACTTAGTGTTTGAACCAGTATGATATCAATAGTAACTTTTTGCCTTCTGTAAGGGGAGGTAATGTCATATCATTGCCTGTCAGAATGTGTGTACATGTGCATGTCTGTCTGTCTGTTTCTCTGTGGATATAATATCTCAAAACTACACCATAATTCACATGAAATTTGATACATACCTTCCATATGAGATTAGCAATTTGGAGTTGGTCAACATCCTATGAATATTAATGTCCATTTGTATATTTGATTATTTTCAGTGAGTAGACATCTTTGTAAGAGGGATGAGCTTCAAATTTCATCAAATTTGTACATACATTGATGATAACAAAGCGCACATGTTGATTAACTTTTAGGAGTTGAGTCACTTGCAACTCAATTTCATCCAGCACAGAAAATATCTACTAGCTTTGAAATTGCACAGTTAATGCAATTTCATATACTGTTTATTCATTAAGCAAGTGTGTTTATCCTTACAGAAGGCATTCAGTTTACTTATAGTTGTATTACATATACTTGTCTGTCACTAGTCTAACATGAAAAGGGAAAAAGCAAGTGTGCAACAGAGCAATTTTTTTTTTTTTTTTTTTTTTGAGAAATGAAATAATGATAGACATACATGGCTTTAGGTGATACAAACACTAAGTACATGTATATGCAATTATTCAAGGAAAATCAAGGAAAAATACTGCACCAATTGTCACAAAAAAACCTACTGCAAAGAAGAAAAGCATTTATTGTGAATTATACACCAGGTTAGAATACAGACGATTTCTTAATCCTAAGATATCAACACTTTAAAAAATATGAAAGTATGCATTACCATAAGCTAAAACAAATATTACCATCAAGTTATGTAATATTGTGATAGTAATAGTTTACAAGATAATATACAGTGTAATCAGTGCATTAGTAGGAGCTGTGAGCTCGTCAAATATCTAACTAGCCAGGTGAAATTAATCTTACAGTGAGATGTTAGTCTTAATGCAGTCAGCATGGCATTACACATATTTTTGGTTAACGTTGATAAGGTAAGAATCCAGATCATTTTTTAGCACATATCACTACTTAGAAATGTCACCAATATTTTTCAGTTTGTTTTCCAGTTAATAAAATATTAGAAGACAAATATCCTCAGGTCAGGCTCTAACTAAATTTGCATGCACAAGTTGTGATGTGTGATACACACAATTTACTACATACATACAAATGACACTACACTGTACATTTTACATTCAGTTCTCTAGGAATGTTAAAGTCTGACACTACATTGTACATTCAGTTCTCTAGGAATGTTAAAGTCTGACACTACACTGTACATTTTACATTCAGTTCTCTAGGAATGTTAAAGTCTGACACTACATTGTATATTCAGTTCTGTAGGAATGTTAAAGTCTGACACTACATTGTACATTCAGTTCTCTAGGAATGTTAAAGTCTGACACTACATTGTATATTCAGTTCTCTAGGAATGTTTAAGTCTACCATTATCGCTTGAAGCTCTATTCTAGTCATGCATTTATCTGGAAGAAATTTCTGAGATAAAATTACTCGGATATAACTTTATAGTTTTAAAACAAAAACAGTTCCTAGCATACAGCTTGATATAAACATGGAAATTGTTACTAAATGTTTTACCACCATTTCTAAAGTAACATAATATGCAATATTCACGAGACTCTTTACCAATATTACACAGGACTTATAACAAAATTACACTATGATTTCATGTAATTATTCATATCAAATAACATTTATGTTATCAAAACAAACCGAGTGGATATTTCATGTAACACCCCTAACACCCCTCCCCATGACAAGAGGTATTTTCCATGCCCTCCTATATCACACCAATTTTATAATTGTATTATTCTTTTATCACTTTGGCTACGAAATGTCACTTAACAAATAATAGTAAATCATTCATCAATGTACTAAACTACACCACCAGAAGGTACAGTAAAACTTACCACCAGAAGGTATAGTTATATACTTTCTAAAACTTACCACCAGAAGGTACACTTAATATATACTTTCTAAAAGTTACCACCAGAAGGTACACTTATATACTAAAACTTCTATTCTCATTCTCTTCTATTTTATTCTTAGCATTTAACACAAAATTTCAGAAATTGTTTTCATTCATGTTATAATAATTTGTATCTCAACACATACCTTGACAGAATTCTCCACATCTCTCATACTGCCAACAGGTATAATTCTCTTGGATACATGATCCTGGACAAAGAACACATCAAATAATTGTACAACCATTTCATGCCATATTTCAGCACATATCTATTTTATTTGCAGATTTTATTATAGTATACAATGTATACAACCTCTGTTACCTGAGTTCAAAGAAAGCGATCACACTTCAGTGTTTACTATACGGTATCTGTGATGTGTAGGAAATCACTTTGATTACTATGTGGTATCTGTGATGTGTAGGAAATCAGTTTCATTACTATGCAGTATCTGTGATGTGTAGGAAATCACTTTGATTACTATGCAGTATCTGTGATGTGTAGGAAATCAGTTTGATTACTATGTTGTAAAAGGTGATGTGTAGGAAATCAGTTTGATTACTATGTTGTAAAAGGTGATGTGTAGGAAATCAGTTTGATTACTATGCAGTATCTGTGATGTGTAGGAAATCAGTTTGATTACTATGCAGTATCTGTGATGTGTAGGAAATCACTTTGATTACTATGCGGCATCTGTGATGTGTAGGAAATCAGTTTGATTACTATGCAGTATCTGTGATGTGTAGGAAATCAGTTTGATTACTATGTTGTAAAAGGTGATGTGTAGGAAATCACTTTGATTACGATGCGGCATCTGTGATGTGTAGGAAATCAGTTTGATTACTATGTGGAGAGGTAAATCGTAACATAGAGACTAGACTATGATTAAGTGTAATAGCAAGAGAAGTATGTGTTAATAAGGAGAAGATATTCCGACAGCTTCAAAACAGGTTTAAATTGTCAATCACTGATAAAACAACTTTCTGATCACAGCCAATTCTATTTAACTATTATACTGGTTGCAAAGACAATGATATATACACTGGTTTAGGGCTTGCTTTCTGGGTATACAACATGAACTGATAACATACCCCTTTATTTCCAAAATATCTGAGGTCCTTGCCATTGAAGACAACCCATCTTTTACGCCATCCTTTGTTTGCTTGTTTCCTGGTGAGGGAAAAAAGAGACAAATATATTGTTATCATATACTTATGCCTACATCAATTATTCTTGTGATGTTTAATGCAAAATATCACAACTGATATGAGATGTTAAATGTCATGATATTCACACTGAACTTCATTGGGAAACTTCTTTCTTTTTGAGGTGCTGTATTCATAAATGAAAAAAAATTATGGCTGATCTGTATTAAAAATGGTACATCTTTCAAACCAGGGAAGTTTTGTCTGAAATATCCAAACTCAAACATTGTCATTGTTCATCAACAATAGTACATTAATACTGTATACAAATTCAAAACCAAATGCAGGTAATGTGACTCAACTTCAGACTTTACACAGACCTGTGACCTTATGCTACATTGCACTGTATGTAAGTTACCATAAGAGTAAGGCCATGGTCATGGTCACAGTCAATCAGTCAGTTTTATTACCCAACAACTTTTTCAAAATTTTGAAAGAACTCTGTCAGTTTATCAAACAGGCATTTCAAAATGATTATGAAAAGTTACCCTGAACTCCAATGGAAGAACTCTGCAGTCCTGTGACAGTGAACATTGCCTGACAATGCAGTCCTGCGACAGTGAACATTGCCTGACAATGCAGTCCTGCGACAGTGAACATTGCCTGACAATGCAGTCCTATGACAGTGAACATTGCCTGACAATGCAGTCCTATGATAGTGAACGTTGCCTGACAATGCAGTCCTATGACAGTGAACATTGCCTGACAACGCAGTCCTATGATAGTGAACGTTGCCTGACAATGCAGTCCTATGACAGTGAACATTGCCTGACAACGCAGTCCTATGATAGTGAACTTTGCCTGACAATGCAGTCCTATGACAGTGAACATTGCCTGACAACGCAGTCCTATGATAGTGAACGTTGCCTGACAATGCAGTCCTGCGACAGTGAACATTGCCTGACAATGCAGTCCTATGACAGTGAACGTTGCCTGACAATGCAGTCCTGCGTCAGTGAACATTGCCTGACAATGCAGTCCTGCGACAGTGAATGTTGCCTGACAATGCAGTCCTATGACAGTGAACATTGCCTGACAATGCAGTCCTATGACAGTGAACATTGCCTGACAATGCAGTCCTATGACAGTGAACATTGCCTGACAATGCAGTCCTATGACAGTGAACATTGCCTGACAATGCAGTCCTGCGACAGTGAACATTGCCTGACAATGCAGTCCTATGACAGTGAACATTGCCTGACAATGCAGTCCTGCGACAGTGAACATTGCCTGACAATGCAGTCCTGCGACAGTGAACATTGCCTGACAATGCAGTCCTGCAACAGTGAACGTTGCCTGACAATGCAGTCCTGCAACATAAGATTTGAGCTGCAAGATTCAGGCGTAGCTTTGCATCTTATTTTTTTGTATATATTCCTTGTTTTTCTGTTGTTTTTAGTATCCTGATGAAGTCTTCAATCTGAAGCCCAAATTTTGAAATAAATACCTTAACACTAGAAGTCATGTCTTGTTTACTTACAAACCCATTTACATTCCTCAAGATGCAATTGCACTGTACTAGGTGTCATCACTTTTAGTTGGACTGAGCCCTGCTTCATAACAAAACCATGTACTATATTCTTTGAATTCCTTGGCACAGGCATATGACAAATCAGTTATTACCTACAACTCTTCATTCATTAGTATCACCATTCATGTCATTTCTACAATGTGACATCCATCTTAAGACTCGTGTCACAATGAGGAAATGGAATTCACAGTGACATAATGCAAACAAGAAGGTGACATTGAGTAATTACCTTAATATCCTAAAATACCACTAATACATGTATATAGCTATATCACTGAAAGATTTTGGTGATGAGGCTTAAAAATAGAAAATGTGTGCCAAACAGAATAGATTGCCAGTACATGTATGCAGTGTGTTGTTGAACCAGTACATGTATGCAGTGTGTTGTTGAACCAGTACATGTATGCAGTGTGTTGTTGAACCAGTACATGTATGCAGTGTGTTGTTGAACCAGTACATGTATGCAGTGTGTTGTTGAACATGTCAATATTGCTGGCTTTAACACAATACCTGATAATCTGACAATATGATTATAACAGTTCAGATATCCAGTCAGAGGTTATGACTTTCAGAAACCAAAGTTCAACTTCTAATAATTTTGTGTCTACATTTTTTTGCCATTGTTTTACGCAATATTTACTTTATTTAACTTCTGACAAAAAAGCATTAGTAATGGAATACTTTAAATGGATCCTTCACAGTTGGTTTTAGTGAATACATTATTACATACTAAACTCCTAGGCTACGATATCAGTCTAGAAAAACAATAGTGAAGCTAAGAAAAGACTTACCCTCCTTGCTTGTACAAGTAGCCCTCCTTTCTTTGACTCTTTTGCTGTGACATTAAACAACACAATAATTGAAATAACTGTAACAGTAATCCATGACGTTAGACTAGCAAATCATTGTGTGTGTGGACAAAAATCTACATTAAAGGTTTACAACAAACATTCCTCCTCTGTTAATGCTTGTCAACTCAAAGGGAAACAAAATAAATGTCAATAAACTTATCTCAACAGTCTTGTGTATTTGACAAGTACTTGTACTATGGTAGACATCTTGGTTTAAGGGGGCGTCCTCTATTTTAGACAACCTACCTGTGTTAAAAACCTATTGTAGACAACCAAGCTTGCTATGAAAACCTCTGTTCTAGACACCCTAGCTTGCTGTGGGATCTTGTGTTATAGATGCCCTAGCTTGTTGTAGAATCCTTTGTTATAGATGCCCTAGCCTGCTGTAGAATCCTTTGTTATAGATACCCTAGCTTGCTGTAGAATCCTTTGCTATAGATACCCTAGCCTGCTGTATAATCCTTTGTTATAGATGCCCTAGCCTGCCGTGGAATATTTTGCTATAGATACCCTAGCCTGCTGTGGAATCTTTTGTTATAGATACCCTAGCCTGCTGTAGAATCCTTTGTTATAGATACCCTAGCCTGCTGTAGAATCCTTTGTTATAGATGCCCTAGCCTGCTGTGGAATCTTTTGTTATAGATACCCTAGCCTGCTGTAGAATCCTTTGTTATAGATACCCTAGCTTGCTGTAGAATCCTTTGTTATAGATACCCTAGCCTGCTGTAGAATCCTTTGTTATAGATGCCCTAGCCTGCTGTGGAATCTTTTGTTATAGATACCCTAGCCTGCTGTAGAATCCTTTGTTATAGATACCCTAGCTTGCTGTAGAATCCTTTGTTATAGATACCCTAGCTTGCTGTGGAATCTTTTGTTATACATTTCCTCCTTGCGGAGCACAGTATTAAGCTTTCTCTCACAACTTCACATTTACAAACTGTTTGAAATCATACAAGTAGTTTAATAATTTGCTTAGGTACCACAATACAATGTAATACAATACAATATAATGCAATTATACAATAAATACAATACACAAAGCAAATCATTGTGTGTGTGGACAAAAATCTACATTAAAGGTTTACAACAAACATTCCTCCTCTGTTAATGCTTGTCAACTCAAAGGGAAACAAAATAAATGTCAATAAACTTATCTCAACAGTCTTGTGTATTTGACAAGTACTTGTACTATGGTAGACATCTTGGTTTAAGGGGGCGTCCTCTATTTTAGACAACCTACCTGTGTTAAAAACCTATTGTAGACAACCAAGCTTGCTATGAAAACCTCTGTTCTAGACACCCTAGCTTGCTGTGGGATCTTGTGTTATAGATGCCCTAGCTTGTTGTAGAATCCTTTGTTATAGATGCCCTAGCCTGCTGTAGAATCCTTTGTTATAGATACCCTAGCTTGCTGTAGAATCCTTTGCTATAGATACCCTAGCCTGCTGTATAATCCTTTGTTATAGATGCCCTAGCCTGCCGTGGAATATTTTGCTATAGATACCCTAGCCTGCTGTGGAATCTTTTGTTATAGATACCCTAGCCTGCTGTAGAATCCTTTGTTATAGATACCCTAGCTTGCTGTAGAATCCTTTGTCATAGATGCCCTAGCCTGCTGTGGAATCTTTTGTTATAGATACCCTAGCCTGCTGTAGAATCCTTTGTTTTAGATACCCTAGCTTGCTGTAGAATCCTTTGTTATAGATACCCTAGCCTGCTGTAGAATCCTTTGTTATAGATGCCCTAGCCTGCTGTGGAATCTTTTGTTATAGATACCCTAGCCTGCTGTAGAATCCTTTGTTATAGATACCCTAGCTTGCTGTAGAATCCTTTGTTATAGATACCCTAGCTTGCTGTAGAATCCTTTGTTATAGATACCCTAGCTTGCTGTGGAATCTTTTGTTATACATTTCCTCCTTGCGGAGCACAGTATTAAGCTTTCTCTCACAACTTCACATTTACAAACTGTTTGAAATCATACAAGTAGTTTAATAATTTGCTTAGGTACCACAATACAATGTAATACAATACAATATAATGCAATTATACAATAAATACAATACACAAAGAGCACCTCTGCCCCCTAACAAATTAGAAAATGTCAGACTTCTGCAACTAGTTTACATATGGATTACTTTCATTTTCCTTCTAGTCTATCACTTTGATTGAAGAGATTCAACTTAAAACTTGATATAAATATTATCAAAGACACTTACAACAGGAGTGTGTGCACTCAATTGCGATGCTGTTTTCATTCTCCTCTCTCTGATCTGTTCAAAGAAGAAAAAATTAGACATTTCAGCTTATATCTTTACTATGGGTTGCAAATGTTATCAACTAACAATTAGTTGTCCATGTTAAATGGTATCATCAACTGCTCACAGTAAATCTAAGTTGATGTGCAAACTGATTTTAAAACTTCACATATTTTTGCTAGATATACATTTTTTTGTATATATGACATATTAGACAGTTTCATATATACACTGTAAATATAGTATAAAATGTATAGTTTATTTATGCATCATAAACTATGAGATCTGATGTTATTTATGCATCATAAACTATGAGATCTGATGTTATCTATGCATCATAACCTATGAGATCTGATGTTATCTATGCATCATAACCTATGAGATCTGATATCTATGCATCATAACCTATGAGATCTGATATCTATGCATCATAACCTATGAGATCTGATGTTATCTATGCATCATAACCTATGAAATCTGATGTTATTTATGCATCATAAACTATGAGATCTGATATCTACGCATCATAACCTATGAGATCTGATGTTATCTATGCATCATAACCTATGAAATCTGATGTTATTTATGCATCATAACCTATGAGATCTGATATCTACGCATCATAACCTATGAGATCTGATATCTATGCATCATAACCTATGAGATCTGATATCTACGCATCATAACCTATGAGATCTGATGTTATCTATGCATATCTATGCATCATAACCTATGAGATCTGATATCTATGCATCATAACCTATGAGATCTGATATCTATGCATCATAAACTATGAGATCTGATATTAAAGGAAACTGATAACTTGTATAGTTTCAGAACTTAGGTGGAAGTGATGTACAGGCCGTAATTGGGAAATTTCCTTCAGCATATTGTCAACTGTACAAATGTATGTACAATTATGTACAATTATGTCATACAATTATTTAAAGGTAAATTACTTTTGTTTAAAGGTAGTTACTTAACAATGCTTGTACATCAGTTCCATCTAAGTCTTGATGCCAATGACATAATAATAACATATATGTACGTACTCACTGAGAAAGTTCCAATGCCAATGCCATAATGATAACATATATGTATATGTACGTACCCACTGAGTAAGTTCCAATAATAACATATATGTACGTACTCACTGAGAAAGTTCCAATGCCAATGCCATAACGATAACATATATGTATGTATCCACTGAGTAACTTCCAATGCCAATGCCATAAAATGATAACATATATGTACGTACTCACTGAGAAAGTTCCAATGCCAATGTCATAAAATGATAACATATATGTACGTATCCACTGAGTAAGTTCCAATGCCAATGCCAAAGCCATAATGATAGCATATGTGTATATCATGTACATGTACACATCCCTTAAGTAATTTCCAATGCCAATGCCATAATGATAACATGTATGTACATACCCTTTGAGAGACTTCAAGTCCTCTGAGTTCACTGTCAGGAGAATATTCTTCACTAGTGTCACTATCCTCACTGTCATATCCTGTTCTGGTAGTTTCTTCATCAGTTTCATCTTTCAAAGGTACAATAGATATTGTGGATAGAACAGAAGGCCTTATTTGTTTTGGTCCTAACATTCTGATAGGAAGGTCTGGTGGTACAGCTGACTTTCGTGGAACTGTTGGTATGGGTACACTTATAGGTTGGCGTATGCTCATAGATGCATTGTCTGGAAAGGGTGGTAGAGGTGGTGGTGAGTCAGTCTTGGCAGTTTGTTGTGGTTTTGGTGCTTCTAGTTCTGAGTATTCTGAGGGCGGAGAATGAGAATCAGACCTAGGAGGTGGCACAGGTGGTTGCGGTTGTGGTTGTGGTAAATCTTCACTGTCCATGTCTTTAATGTTCTTTCCAAAAGAACGAAATAGTGGTGAAGAAGCTTGGTCGTCATTTCTTGGGGATGTTATTTGAATTTCACTTGGCAATGTCTCAATTGGTGGTGGAGGTGGTGGGGTGTCTGGTGGTTTACTTCTGTAACTTTCCCGTTTACTTCTTGGTACAACATCATTGTCAATTAAATTTGTTGTTTGATAGGCACAAGGTTCGTGCATAGGTGGCAGCTGTACAGCAGGTTCAATCACTCCAGATGAGTCTGTTGAGTCACAAGCTGACAGATCAATCAAGTTAGAAGTAACTCTTTTTTGGTTCTGGGTTGATTGGCTTACAGGTTGAACCCTTGATCGAGGTTTATTAACAATCAGTTCATATGCCAATTCTCCATCTGTAATAACTGTATTGGCTTCTTTACCTTCAATGTGTTCAATCTCAAAGTTTTTATTATTTAAATCATCTGCTCCTGTGTAAATATCAAGTTCATCTTCATCAGAAGGTTGTTTGTTTTCTGACCTTTCTGTCACAAATGTTGGTGGTGGTGGTAGAGGCTTATCCTGAATATCACTATCACCTGGGGGTAAAACAAATTTAGAAAATGTTTGGTTGGATGGCCTTGAAGGTATTTTATGATCAAAAGTATCGGTGTTGACATCAAAGCTATCAGATGCTGCAATACCAATAGGTCTTGATGTTGGTCTTGGTTGTGGCATTGGTGGAACAAGGTCTACAAAAGGTATATCTTCAAAGCCTTGCTGGGATCTTCTCACAGAATCTCTGTCTGTGAGTGGGAGAGGTGCCGGTGGTCGATCTCGTAATGAATCAGTGCCCTTACCTTGATTGTATGTTATTGAACCTTGTGTCATATCAATATAGTCATCACCTTCAGGATCAGATGCAGTACTGTTGTCATGTGAATCATCAAGTGGACTATCTTCATCTATTACTTCTGGGGTCTTATCAACAGGTGTTTGAGAAGCTCCAGATAGCTCACTTGTCTTTCTTTTTGGTGGTGGCGGAGGTAGCCTTGAAGGCATTCGCTGAATGTTTGTTGTTGCAGGAGAAGATGGTGACAATGGAGGTGCTTCACTGCCCTCTTTAGATAAATTTATGGAAGAATGTGGACTTACATTTGGGCTAACACCCAAGAAAGAACTCTCTGGCCTAGGGATAGGCAGAGGTGGTCGTTCAGAAAGATCAGGTGAACTAAGAAATAATGATGTTGGACGTTGTATGATATCACCCAAGTTGTCCATCATTGGCCTTGGAATAGGCATAGGTGGGCGCTGCACGGAATCTAAGGGAGTGTTCACATCTTCCTGTTTTATAATTGGTATAGGACTACTATTATCAGCTGTCCTATGATCCATCCCAGGAATTGGAGCAGGTGGTCGTTGACTGATATCTGACTCTGAGACTTTGTCAACAATCACAGAATTGTGTTCAGCTCTTGGTAATGGTCTTGGTGGTGGTGGTGGTAAACTGGTCACATCATCCCCATCAATTTGACCTACTGGACTACCTGATCTCAAAAGTTTATCATCTTTGTTGTATGTTTTTGCATGTTGTTCTTCCTGCTCCCTTCCATTGCCTGTAGTTTGTTTATTGTCTATCTTTGGCTTTCGGCGTGGTGGTTTCACAGGCTTTGATTTGGTTTCAGGTCTTGGTGGAAGTATTGGTCTTGGCTGTATAGGTGGTTTCACACTACGTGTAGGGCCAACAGAAGAATCACTTGTTTCTTTCTTTAAAACATTTCCTTTTGTTTCAGAATCTTTGTCAGTATCTACATACTGTGGATCATCAAAGAGATTGTCTACTTTGTTTGTATTTGGCAACTGTCTCCTTGGTGGTTGAGGTTTCCTACCTGGTGGCAACTGACTTTGTCCTGATGAAGTAAACATCCTCGGGACAGGTACAGGACCAGGTTCAGGGGCTGTATCAACATACTCCTGTGAATCAAAATCTGGTAATCCTGTACTTTCAGCAGTTTTAACAACTGTCCTTTTAGTTGTTTTAGGTGGTAGTGGTGGTATGTCCGGCATACTTTGATTTGTGGTAACATTCTCAGTCTTTTTATTATCTTCTACATGATTTGCATCAGGGGGTAAAATGATCCTTGTCACATGACTTCCATTTTGGGGTTGGTTTGAACTATTTGCCAAATCTGGTAAACGTGACATAATTCTTTTCCTATGACCTTGTTTGGTAATACCCATCTCTATAAGAGCTGTGTCTGTCAGGCGAAGACAGTCTGTCAAACTAATGTATCCATACTGTTCAAACAGATCTGCATACTCCATCAACTTTATTTGTGTTAACCATTCTTGTACCCCTGAAGCCATCTTGAAGGATTTGCGATGCTACCAATCTCCTTTAAAAAATATCAAAAGAATATAGAAAACAAACTCTCATCAGGAATACATGATCATGTATTAAAGTTTAATAAAGAATGCATTCTTTCCATTTGTGCATACATGTATCGGTTGTTGATAGTCCTGGAGAAATTGACAAAACATTTAGCAGAAATCCGGAATCTATTCCCAAGTTTATTTTGACACTGTCAAACAAATTTTCATTCATGACTACAATTCACCATGCATTTATGAACTTTAATTCTTGTACGATAACAGAATTAATAACCTGTACTATTACAGAACATAATACTTTAAATATCAGTTACCTTATTAAACAGTTTCACTTGTATGTGAACTATAGCTTCCACTGGTACATAGTGTATTCATAGTATGTCAGGCTATCTCAGTCTTATACATGTATCTGTGTACAATAAAATAAAATAAAACACATATCACTATTAAAATATTATCCATTCTCATAACTTGAAATAAATCATGTAAACAAATTATATTAATTGTGTATTTGGTGTTATTTAGTGGTATAATATTCACACACCAACTCTAGCCTGTAACCAATTGATGCCTGAAAATAATTCATAATTTAATGTACATTTGACAGAAAACTACAAGATTAGAAGAATGTTATCAAGTTTCAGGAAAACTGTCAAATGTAGGAAAATTTGAATGATGCTGTAAAATCATTCAATGTCATTAGCATGGACCTACATGTAACTCAATGAACACAAGCATTTAGTGATAGTTTGCATGTAGCATCAGGTCAACCAATCACAAATAATTCACAAAAGCAACATTTGTGATAATTGTTAGTGTTACGCAGCAAAGGGTATACAACAGTGCTAATATCAGTAATGGGTATACAATAGTACTAATATCAGCAATGGGTATACAATAGTACTAATATCAGCAATGGGTATACAATAGTACTAATATCAGCAATGGGTATACAATAGTACTAATATCAGCAATGGGTATACAATAGTGCTAATATCAGCAATGGGTATACAATAGTACTAATATCAGCAATGGGTATACAATAGTACTAATATCAGCAATGGGTATACAATAGTACTAATATCAGCAATGGGTATACAATAGTGCTAATATCAGCAATGGGTATACAATAGTACTAATATCAGCAATGGGTATACAATAGTACTAATATCAGCAATGGGTATACAATAGTACTAATATCAGCAATGGGTATACAATAGTGCTAATATCAGCAATGGGTATACAATAGTGCTAATATCAGCAATGGGTATACAATAGTACTAATATCAGCAATGGGTATACAATAGTACTAATATCAGCCATGGGTATACAATAGTACTAATATCAGCAATGGGTATACAATAGTACTAATATCAGCAATGGGTATACAATAGTGCTAATATCAGCAATGGGTATACAATAGTGCTAATATCAGCAATGGGTATACAATAGTGCTAATATCAGCAATGGGTATACAATAGTGCTAATATCAGCAATGGGTATACAATAGTACTAATATCAGCAATGGGTATACAATAGTGCTAATATCAGCAATGGGTATACAATAGTGCTAATATCAGCAATGGGTATACAATAGTGCTAATATCAGCAATGGGTATACAATAGTGCTAATATCAGCAATGGGTATACAATAGTGCTAATATCAGCAATGGGTATACAATAGTGCTAATATCAGCAATGGGTATACAATAGTACTAATATCAGCAATGGGTATACAATAGTGCTAATATCAGCAATGGGTATACAACAGTGCTAATATCAGCAATGGGTATACAATAGTACTAATATCAGCAATGGGTATACAATAGTACTAATATCAGCAATGGGTATACAATAGTGCTAATATCAGCAATGGGTATACAACAGTGCTAATATCAGCAATGGGTATACAATAGTGCTAATATCAGCAATGGGTATACAATAGTGCTAATATCAGCAATGGGTATACAATAGTGCTAATATCAGCAATGGGTATACAATAGTGCTAATATCAGCAATGGGTATACATTAGTACTAATATCAGCAATGGGTATACAATAGTGCTAATATCAGCAATGGGTATACAATAGTGCTAATATCAGCAATGGGTATACAATAGTGCTAATATCAGCAATGGGTATACAATAGTGCTAATATCAGCAATGGGTATACAATAGTGCTAATATCAGCAATGGGTATACAATAGTGCTAATATCAGCAATGGGTATACATTAGTACTAATATCAGCAATGGGTATACATTAGTACTAATATCAGCAATGGGTATACAATAGTGCTAATATCAGCAATGGGTATACAACAGTGCTAATATCAGCAATGGGTATACAATAGTACTAATATCAGCAATGGGTATACAATAGTGCTAATATCAGCAATGGGTATACAACAGTGCTAATATCAGCAATGGGTATACAATAGTGCTAATATCAGCAATGGGTATACAATAGTGCTAATATCAGCAATGGGTATACAATAGTGCTAATATCAGCAATGGGTATACAATAGTACTAATATCAGCAATGGGTATACAATAGTGCTAATATCAGCAATGGGTATACAACAGTGCTAATATCAGCAATGGGTATACAATAGTGCTAATATCAGCAATGGGTATACAATAGTGCTAATATCAGCAATGGGTATACAATAGTACTAATATCAGCAATGGGTATACAATAGTGCTAATATCAGCAATGGGTATACAATAGTGCTAATATCAGCAATGGGTATACAATAGTACTAATATCAGCAATGGGTATACAATAGTACTAATATCAGCAATGGGTATACAATAGTACTAATATCAGCAATGGGTATACAATAGTACTAATATCAGCAATGGGTATACAACAGTGCTAATATCAGCAATGGGTATACGATCGAACTAATATCAGCAATGGGTATACAATAGTGCTAATATCAGCAATGGGTATACAATAGTGCTAATATCAGCAATGGGTATACGATAGTACTAATATCAGCAATGGGTACCATATACAATAGTACTAATATCAGCAAAGGGTACTGTATACAATAGTACTAATATCAGCAAAGGGTACCATATACAATAGCGCTAATATCAGCAATGGGTACCATATACAATAGTACTAATATCAGCAAAGGGTACATATACAACAGTACTAATATCAACAATGGGTACCATATACAATAGTACTAATATCAGCAAAGGGTACATATACAATAGTACTAATAGCAGCAAAGGGTACCGTATACAATAGTGATAATATCAGCAAAGGGTACCGTATACAATAGTACTAATATCAGCAAAGGGTACTGTATACAACAGTACTAATATCAACAATGGGTACCATATACAATAGTACTAATATCAGCAAAGGGTATATATACAATAGTACTAATATCAGCAATGGGTACCATATACAATAATACTAATATCAGCAAAGGGTACCATATACAATAATACTAATATCAGCAATGGGTACCATATACAATAATACTAATATCAGCAAAGGGTACCATATACAATAGTACTAATATCAGCAAAGGGTACCGTATACAATAGTGATAATATCAGCAAAGGGTACCATATACAATAGTACTAATATCAGCAAAGGGTACCGTATACAATAGTACTAATATCAGCAAAGGGTACCGTATACAACAGTACTAATATCAACAATGGGTACCATATACAATAGTACTAATATCAGCAAAGGGTATATATACAATAGTACTAATATCAGCAATGGGTACCATATACAATAGTACTAATATCAGAACTGGGTACCATATACAATAGTACTAATATTAACAATGGGTACCATATACAATAGTGCTAATATCAGCAATGGGTACCATATACAATAGTGCTAATATCAGCAATGGGTACCATATACAATAGTACTAATATCAGCAAAGGGTACCGTATACAATAGTACTAATATCAGCAAAGGGTACCGTATACAACAGTACTAATATCAACAATGGGTACCATATACAATAGCACTAATATCAGCAAAGGGTATATATACAATAGTACTATTATCAGCAATGGGTACCATATACAATAGTACTAATATCAGCAATGGGTACCATATACAATTATAGTACTCATATCAGCAATGGGTACCATATACAATAATACTAATATCAGCAAAGGGTACCGTATACAATAGTACTAATATCAGCAAAGGGTACCGTATACAATAGTGATAATATCAGCAAAGGGTACCATATATAATAGTACTAATATCAGCAAAGGGTATATATACAATAGTACTAATATCAGCAAAGGGTACCATATACAACAGTACTAATATCAACAATGGGTACCATATACAATAGCACTAATATCAGCAAAGGGTATATATACAATAGTACTATTATCAGCAATGGGTACCATATACAATAATGCTGATATCAGCAATGGGTACCATATACAATAGTACTAATATCAACAATGGGTACCATATACAATAGTACTAATATCAGCAAAGGGTACATATACAATAGTACTAATATCAGCAAAGGGTACCGTATACAACAGTACTAATATCAACAATGGGTACCATATATAATAGTACTAATATCAGCAAAGGGTATATAGTACTAATATCAGCAATGGTACCATAGTTCGTGCTCACCTGAACACGGGTGAGATCTAAAGGACGCCGCCAGCGTTACGCCTGTGTGATGATAATCCTTTTTAGGATGTTTACACAGTATAGAAGTAGAAGTAGAAGTATAATAGTAGTATTAGTACTAATATCAGCAATGGTACCATATATAATATTACTAATATCAGCAATGGGTATATAGTACTAATATCAGCAATAAGTTATGGTACTAATATCAACAATGGGTACTGTATACAATAGTGCTAATATCAACAATGGGTACCATATGCAATAGTACTAATATCAACAATGGGTACCGTTTACAATAGTGCTAATATCAGCAAAGGGTACTGTATACAATAGTACTAATATCAACAATGGGTACCTTATACAATAGTGCTAATATCAACAATGGGTACCATATACAATAGTACTAATATCAACAATGGGTACCATATACAATAGTACTAATATCAGCAAAGGGTACTGTATACAATAGTACTAATATCAACAATGGGTACCGTATACAATAGTGCTAATATCAACACTGGGTACCATATACAATAGTACTAATATCAACAATGGGTACCACATACAATAGTACTAATATCAACAATGGGTACCGTATACAATAGTATCATGAAGACAGTTGTCTTGTCCTACAAAATCCTGGAATACAAGTACGAGTACAAGTAAGGTGTAAGACTAGAGATAAGGAAATACTCTCTCATGTACATCATTTTCACAATCCTAAGTAAAGTGTTCTACCAATGCCTCAAAGTGACCATGGCAGTATTCTACCAATGCCTCAAAGTGACCATGGCAGTATTCTACCAATGCCTCAAAGTGACCATGGCAGTATTCTACCAATGCCTCAAAGTGACCATGGCAGTGTTCTACCAATGCCTCAAAGTGACCATGGCAGTGTTCTACCAATGCCAGAAAGTGACCATGGCAGTGTTCTACCAATGCCTCAAAGTGACCATGGCAGTGTTCTACCAATGCCTCAAAGTGACCATGGCAGTGTTCTACCAATGCCAGAAAGTGACCATGGCAGTGTTCTACCAATGCCTCAAAGTGACAATGGCAGTATTCTACCAATGCCTCAAAGTGACAATGACAGTATTCTACCAATGCCTCAAAGTGACAGTGGCAGTGTTCTACCAATGCCTCAAAGTGACCATGGCAGTGTTCTACCAATGCCTCAAAGTGACAATGGCAGTATTCTACCAATGCCTCAAAGTGACAATGACAGTATTCTACCAATGCCTCAAAGTGACAGTGGCAGTGTTCTACCAATGCCTCAAAGTGACAGTGGCAGTGTTCTACCAATGCCTCAAAGTGACAATGGCAGTGTTCTACCAATGCCTCAAAGTGACCATGGCAGTATTCTACCAATGCCTCAAAGTGACCATGGCAGTGTTCTACCAATGCCTCAAAGTGACAATGGCAGTGTTCTACCAATGCCTCAAAGTGACAATGGCAGTATTCTACCAATGCCTCAAAGTGACCATGGCAGTGTTCTACCAATGCCTCAAAGTGACCATGGCAGTGTTATACCAATGCCTCAAAGTGACAATGGCAGTGTTCTACCAATGCCTCAAAGTGACAATGGCAGTGTTCTACCAATGCCTCAAAGTGACCATGGCAGTGTTCTACCAATGCCTCAAAGTGACCATGGCAGTATTCTACCAATGCCTCAAAGTGACAGTGGCAGTGTTCTACCAATGCCTCAAAGTGACAGTGGCAGTGTTCTACCAATGCCTCAAAGTGACAATGGCAGTGTTCTACCAATGCCTCAAAGTGACAATGGCAGTGTTCTACCAATGCCTCAAAGTGACCATGGCAGTGTTCTACCAATGCCTCAAAGTGACAATGGCAGTATTCTACCAATGCCTCAAAGTGACAGTGGCAGTATTCTACCAATGCCTCAAAGTGACCATGGCAGTGTTCTACCAATGCCTCAAAGTGACCATGTCAGTGTTCTACCAATGCCTCAAAGTGACAATGGCAGTGTTCTACCAATGCCTCAAAGTGACAGTGGCAGTGTTCTACCAATGCCTCAAAGTGACAGTGGCAGTGTTCTACCAATGCCTCAAAGTGACAATGGCAGTATTCTACCAATGCCTCAAAGTGACAATGGCAGTATTCTACCAATGCCTCAAAGTGACAATGGCAGTGTTCTACCAATGCCTCAAAGTGACAGTGGCAGTGTTCTACCAATGCTTCAAAGTGACAATGGCAGTATTCTACCAATGCCTCAAAGTGACAATGGCAGTATTCTACCAATGCCTCAAAGTGACCATGGCAGTGTTCTACCAATGCCTCAAAGTGACAGTGGCAGTGTTCTACCAATGCCTCAAAGTGACAATGGCAGTATTCTACCAATGCCTCAAAGTGACCATGGCAGTGTTCTACCAATGCCTCAAAGTGACCATGGCAGTGTTCTACCAATGCCTCAAAGTGACCATGGCAGTGTTCTACCAATGCCTCAAAGTGACCATGGCAGTGTTCTACCAATGCCTCAAAGTGACAATGGCAGTGTTCTACCAATGCCTCAAAGTGACAGTGGCAGTGTTCTACCAATGCCTCAAAGTGACAGTGGCAGTGTTCTACCAATGCCTCAAAGTGACCATGGCAGTGTTCTACCAATGCCTCAAAGTGACCATGGCAGTGTTCTACCAATGCCTCAAAGTGACAATGGCAGTGTTCTACCAATGCCTCAAAGTGACAATGACAGTGTTCTACCAATGCCTCAAAGTGACAATGACAGTGTTCTACCAATGCCTCAAAGTGACAGTGGCTGTGTTACCAATGCCTCAAAGTGACAATGGCAGTGTTCTATCAATGCCTCAAAGTGACAATGGCAGTATTCTACCAATGCCTCAAAGTGACAATGGCAGTGTTCTACCAATGCCTCAAAGTGACAGTGGCTGTGTTACCAATGCTTCAAAGTGACAATGGCAGTGTTCTATCAATGCCTCAAAGTGACAGTGGCAGTGTTCTACCAATGCCTCAAAGTGACAATGGCAGTGTTCTACCAATGCCTCAAAGTGACAGTGGCAGTGTTCTACCAATGCCTCAAAGTGACAGTGGCAGTGTTCTACCAATGCCTCAAAGTGACAATGGCAGTGTTCTACCAATGCCTCAAAGTGACAATGTCAGTTTTACAAATCAAAAAGACAGGGATGACATTCACATGTATCCAATTAGTTTAATATTCACTGATTTTAATGGTAAAGATAAAGTCATTTCACTGTTCAGTGTTTTGGCCGAGTTGTCTCATATCTGTGGATGAGGTAAATGTGGAAATCACCAGACAATGAGTTACCCCTGTCCCAATACTAGGCTATAGACAAACAAAATTTTAGGTAAACAAGTACATCTACACAGTCAGTGTCAGTTAACTGGAGATGGAGAATATTCAAATTAGATTCAACTCAAAATTATGGCACTCCTTAGTTCCTATCTTGGTAGGTATGAACAAGACCAAAAGATTGGTCTTTTTTTCTACTCCACCATATTGCTGTCACTTACAACTTAACAAAACAGTCTAGGATGGTACAAGCAGGACATGTACATGTACATGTAATCATTGTTAAGACAGGCAGACTTCCCATCATTGAAATCACACTTTACTTCCCTATCCTGAAGAAGACTAACACTACACTGAATAGACTACTAAACCATGTGAATACTACAGTATCCAGAATATGAAACCAAATAATACTGTACTAAAGGTCATAGGTTATCTCTCTAGAAAGGTGTGTATTACACTGGCACACATACTATATGTACATATACATACATGTATGCATCATAGGATTCATGCAAGTGAGTCTGATTCAAGCGATAAAAATGACTCTGAATAATGTCCAACGACATGTACCACTCTGAATAATGTCCAACTACATGTACCACTCTGCATATGTCAAATACAATTATGTAACTATCAATCCCCCATGTCGTCTTGGCATATTACTTGTGAAATATACCTCACTTTTGATAACGTGCATTAGGACAAAGTCACATTGGTAAACTTTTGTGATATATCAATTCACATATATATTTATCCTAATTCCAAACCTTGGATTACTGTACATCTGATATCAAAACTACTTTCAAACAGAAACAGTCAGCTTTCCACTCCAGAGACAGACAAGCAATTAATAGTACAAATAAGGCATTGTAAACAGAAATTAGACAGGCTAAAGTTAAATTTAGAGAGAAATTAGAACACGAGTTTAGCGATATGAATACTAAGAAGGCTTTTCAATATCTGAAAAACATGTCTGGTAAGATAGACAGGCATACTGCACCATCTCCTTCCGTCTCCTCATCCCTTGCTTTAGACCTTAATTTGTTTTATACTAGGTTTGATAAACACGATTTCACTGGGGAGTGTGAGAGGCTACTGGCCTTTTGTCCGTCACCCTGTCCTGGTGACTTAGCAATCACTGTCGAGGATGTTGCAGTGCAGCTCAAATGCATGAGGACGAGCAAAGCCCTAGGTCCCGACAGTATTACCAACCGTCTGCTCCGTGCTTGTGCAGATGAGCTCAGCCCTGTATTACAGCCTCTGTTTCAGCAGTCTATTGACACAGGCATTATTCCAACCCTATGGAAAATATCAACCGTTGTGCCTATCCCTAAACAGATATCCCCCAACAGAGTTAAATTACTATAGACCGTTAGCCCTCACCTCCCTTATTATGAAATGTCTAGAAAGAGTGATTCTTTCTAACCTTCTAACTAATGTTCCATCAAAACTCGATTCAAATCAGTTTGCTTATCAACACAGGAAAGGTACAGATGATGCGATTGCCTGTCTTCTCCAGAAAGTGCTAGAACACATAGATACAGCTAGAAATTACGCTAGGGTCATATTTATAGATTTCAGCTCAGCTTTTAATACCATACAGCGTCACATTATGATACAGAAATTACTGAAGCTTGATATCCCCTCTGTGATCATTCATTGGGTTTATAATTTCCTTAGTGATAGACCCCAGTGTGTTAAGGTTGGTGAATCAAAATCTACAATGCTCACCACTAATACTGGCACACCACAGGGCTGTGTTTTAAGTCCATTTTATTTATTATGTATACAAATGATTGTCAGAACATTGATTCTAGTAGTTTGCTTTTTAAATTTTCTGATGATGCTGCCATACTTGCTCTCCTGAACAATGCAGACTCTGTGAAGGTATATAGAAGTTCAGCCACACATTTTTCTGAGTGGTGTACTACAATTTTTTGGAGCTAAATGTGTCAAAAGAGATAACCATTGACTTTCGTCGAAATGCAGTGCCTGCAGTGATAGCCCCATTGTGATTAATGGTGAGCTTGTTGAACACTTGGTGTCTTACAAATATCTTGGTTTCAACCTTGACAATAAACTCTCATTTACACATCATACTATAGCTGTCCATAAGAAATGCCAACACGTGCTTCGCCGGTTGCACTCTTTCAACATAGATACTAAACTGCTTCTGCTACTATATCGTAGCATTATTGAACCTCTTTTAACTTACATGTATTGTAACATATGTTATTTCCCTCTGCTCTCTGTTGTCAATCGAAATAAAATTTCTTTCACTGCTGCTAAAATTGTGGGCCTGCCTATTCTTGCTCTCTCCGATCTTACTGATCGTGGAATACGGGGCAAGGCACATGTGATTGCTGTTGATGACAAACATCCACTTTATGCATATTTTGATATTCTCCCATGTCGCCGAAGATACAGCTGTCTTAAATGCTCCAAAGTTTGTTACAGCAAGAGTTTTGTCTCTTCAGCCATCACAAGTCAGATTGTTAAATCAATGCTAAGTTGTATTTGTGTACTAAGTGTATTTGTATTTGTGTAGTTGTGTCGCTTGGACTTTTGTGAGTTGTATACTACATGTACATAACCTTGAGGACCAATAAATAAATAATAATATATTTGTTGTATGCAAATTTAATATTCTGAAACCAGTTTTTAGCACGAGTACATCTGTACCTTTACAACAGCGTTCCTGTCCACAAGCAGACCTTTTTAAGTAACGTTTGATTTTAATGTAAATAAAACTGTTTGTTTTTGTATTATCTAATAGAATAGTTCCAGGTTTATTTCAGTCAACATATAAAACAGTTCCGGGTTGATTTCTATCAGGTACCATAATATACGGACCACTACATGTACGTCATCATCACTTTCTCCATACAAAGCAATGTGAGTTCTTTGATGTACATAGTACACAATTCTTCTCTACCTATTGTACAACTTATTAAAAATGCATGACGTATAATTTTCAACCTTGAATATTCATCTGTGCTGGTGAACTCTATAGTATGAAATTAAACTTTTGTTCCAAACACAAACACAATCCTGACATTTTCAAATATAGCACCAATGGCATTGTAGCACAACTGTACAGTTTTTAAAAATGTTTACCCACATGCTGATCCATGCTAGGTATAGGTGTTCATTTGCTGAATGATTATCCAGTTGCCTATCCAACCCTGCTCTTATCTTTGCAATATACGCAATCGGTTGGCTGTTGCTATGGGCGTGATCATGCATACATTTTTTGAATGTTCGTTCACTTCTCTATGAATCCCTGATATTATCTTTTCGATATACCTGTACCATCATCATATGGCTGTTGCTATGGATGTGGTCTTGTTGCTAGGTATACATTTTGGAATGTTTCTTCATTTGTATATTAATCCATGTTGTTACAAGTATCTTTGCAATATACAGTGATCATTTGGCTGTTGCTATGGACATAAGTTTTTGACCAAAATTCACATTTTTACACCTAATTTGCATGTCACTGATGAGATCATTATATGCTTCTTCATCTATACATGTACACCCCAAATACCCAATTTAATCCCAATTAAATGTCAGTCAAATCTACTCAGTAGTTTTGGAATTATAGTTTTTTGACTAAAAAGACACATTTTAAACCTAGTTTGCGTATCACTGATGGGATCATCTTGTCATGAACAATTCTCAACCTACACACCTCTAAGAACATTCCCATCAAATTTTACACCAATCTGCTAAGTAATTTTGGAATTTAAGTTTTTTGACCAAATGTGATATTTCACCATGCCTACAATGTATAGCACTACTGAACCTTATCAGTTCAATTGCACTAAAACTTTAATTTGATACTATAATATTCACATCTTGTCAACAACTTAGTCCTTACCATAAGATGCCATACACTTTTCATGCAAAAGACTCCCTACATGTAGGCCAAGGACTTTTTCTACTCCAGAGCAGGATCTTACATGTACCTACTCAACAATTAATTATCAACTTTAACTAGAAAGGAATAACAAACACACAATTAGTCCTATTTTTTTCCTTATCCACTCATTACATGTACATATATATGTCATATTGTAAGGGTTAAATCAACAAAACTGTCACTTCCTTGTAGATCTTAGTTTTACACATGTATATGAAAGAGCCATACCAGTACTACAATGTACTTTGTCTGATTTTTTATATAAACATGTAATTTGTCAATTTTGACAAAACATACACTGTACATATGCAACACATTATTAGATTATGTGCTATCTTTTCAATACCTTCAATGATATCTTAATTTGACAGACTTCAGTGCCACATTACTGGTCAATGTTCACTCTTAATACTTATTTTTTGTACTGTATACCTACCATTTACATACAAGGAAATAATCAATACATGTCGCTTTCCTAGATCTACAAACAATGAGCAAGTGGTATGACCAGGACTGAGTGGTTAGCTCACCTACTTCACATGTTTATTGCTGGACTATAAGCAAATATTTAAGGCATTTTACAGCAAGTTAGAATAGTTATTTGTCTTGTTAATAGTCACGGAACCTGTACACACACACACACACACACACACACACACACACACACACACACACACACACACACACACACACACACACACACACAGAGACAGACACACAGACACAGACACAGAAAACATACTGTACACACCCACAGACACACACAGACAGACACACACACACAGACACACACACACACACACAGAGACACAGACACACAGACACACACATAGACACACCCACACTCACACATATACATGTATATACATAGATATATACATAATATATATGTGTGTGTCTGAAGATTGCTCACAGCGTTAAACTCTGAGTAACGACTTATCACAAATGTACATCCTTATTCTTTTGAATTAAAGTCTCTCTCTCTCTCTCTCTCTCTCTCTCTCTCTCTCTCTCTCTCTCTCTCTCTCTCTCTCTCTCTCTCTCTCTCTCTCTCTCTCTCTCTCTCTCTCTCTCTCTCTCTCTCTCTCTCTCTCTCTCTCTCTCTCTCTCTCTCTCTCTCTCTCTCTCTCTCTCTCTCTCTCTCTATATATATATATAATAGTCGGCCATGTGGTCACTATATACTTTAACTGGACAGGTGCTTTTGTTTCCATGGACATCATAGCCTTTAGGACAACAATTATTACCACCACTGTGTGTAGGCAACTACATGTGTCTTTGTTATGATCGCAGGACTGCGTTGAGATGTTATTTGCATATTTTAGCCAACGCCTTGTGCCAGACTTGGGACTAAAGTCACTCACTTCTCGTGGCTTCGCCACTCGGCTTTACAAAGCTTAGGGACGAGAGGCACGAGTCTGGCAGCGAGACTAAACATGACCTGATTATGTCTTTATGCTTACAATACAGATACATGTACATCATGTAAACCAATAGTTGAGCCAATTGCACAGAGAGTTGGCTGTCTGGCTCCACATAATACTGGCTCAGATAAACCAGTAGTTGAGTTAATTGCACAGAGTTGGCTGTCTGGTTCCACATACTGTACATGTAACACTGGCTAAACAGATCTGACAAACAGCATTCTGACTGTCAGGCAAGTGTGTAGGCTATTGTGCCAAAGGCATTCAATATGTAGTACTGTTATTTTGACTTATTAATAGATTTGCCAATAGTTTATATCAAGTAGGCAAATAGAACATGTAGTACTGAAACCCAAGTCTACTCTACGTGTCATGATACAATGCACTGATATATTACTGCAGTGCAATAGTCCTGGAGAAAAATGGCTGCCATGGCACACACATTTTGTAGAACTAAATGTGACACAGTAGACAAAATACAGTCATGTATTCTGAGAGCTCTGAACTTTTACTTTCATTTACCTGGCTAGAAATAATACCTGGCTACAAAACAGGAATTGACATTTGCACATGTATACTTTCATTCTCCATTCCAATGAATCTTCATAGTTCTCTCTCTGTCAACATAATCAGTATTGTATACATGTACAGACATACTATGAATTAGGATCTGGTATCAAATCCATTGTTATTTAAATCCATTGTTATTCATTGTATATTCCTGGAAAACATGAGTAACTGATCTTGTCTGAAAACCACTATCATATTATCAATTCAAAAGCTGCCTTGAACACAAAATAAATATATCAAGTAAATACATGTACACTCCAACCCAACCTAGCCAATTCTAGGAAACAGTAATACTGCACCAAGCCAACCAAGATCACACTTTTTATTTGCCAAATTTAATCACCAACAGTGTATGTACCTGTTAAGGGGCATAATTGAAGTTTTTAACAAGTACATGTAATTTGTATCTAAATCACTAAGTCATCAACAACACTGTCGTTATAACTACCAGTATCTAAATCACTAAGTCATCAACAACACTGTCGTTATAACTACCAGTATCTAAATCACTAAGTCATCTACAACACTGTCATTATAACTACCAGTATCTAAATTACTAAGTCATCAACAACACTGTCATTATAACTACCAGTATCTAAATCACTAAGTCATCAACAACACTTTAGTTATAACTACCAGTATCTAAATCACTAAGTCATCAACAACACTGTCATTATAACTACTTGTCAGTCCTGCCAAAACGTACATGTATAGTAATCTATTGTCCAAACATACAAAGGGATTCAGAACTGCAATGATTGTACTCTTACATACATACATGTACAATTTCTTGTTTATAATGATTATAAAATATACATACATGTACTATTTGCTACAGTGTACCATAGGACTTTGCAAAGTGTAAGAGTACATGTCATGTTAAAACTAGAACTGTACGACCAAGATCAGTTTCAAGATGAAAGAATATACCTTTCGATGTACTTGGAATTGTATTTTGCTGTTTTATTTTTTTCCTTTACCGTATATGGAGAAGGAAGTGTTTACTGAACTACATGTAACTCACCAGTCACATGATAAAGATTTTCACTTCCTGATTGTATCATCCTCTGCAGAGAGAATGACATGTGATACTGAAAAGAATTGTTGGAACAGGACTATCAATTACATACAGAACACTATGAAGTTTATATTAGAAGATATATCCTTGAAAAGTTGAAAGTAGTATTGTTACATGTACTTTTCTGTTTCAATTGCTGATAGTCTTGTTTTACCAAATCTTAACACTATGTTCTAAATTCACTCATAACTCTTACACAAAAGTTATTTATTACATTTTTGACAACAGTGGGTAGATAAAACTTACTTGAGTTATTGAAGGGAGTTGTTCAAGGATTTGCCAAACTGATATCATGTCTATAAAGTTGGTAACAGAGAGAGAGAGAGAGAGAGAGAGAGAGAGAGAGAGAGAGAGAGAGAGAGAGAGAGAGAGAGAGAGAGAGTGTGTGTGTGTGTGTGTGTGTGTGTGTAAGAGTACAACTTTAGCCATCTACTGTATGCTTTCATGTGAACTGTACAAGTCATATCACAGGAAAATTTAAAATCATTTAAATGCATTCAGTATTAGAAAATGTAGTTTGATAGATTGCCTTCTTTTATAATTATACCAAAACTGAAGTTCTTCAAATTTTATCAAACATGCATATAGTAAACCTATGTTAAGCATGTCAAATTCTGTTGTATTTTGATGACACTTCATATGTTATAAATATCTGATCTTACTGTGAATACATACTGTACACTAAACATAAATTGTACTGTACATACTAGTACTGCACATTAATGACATCTGGATCATGTTACAAATGATACGTGATTCATGATCTGAGATTGCAAACAGTAATTCTTTGAATTGAATAAAATTTTAATTTGAACAAAGTGAACATCTGACTACAAATCCCTCTACGGTAGTGCATACATTTGTACATGTACAAAAACAACCTTTACTGTCATTTTTCTTCTACAATTCCCATTTATACCCACACAGCATCACAATGCCAATCTAGACATGGCATGTAAAATAGTCATGTTGTAGTATAGCATTGGTTGAGTAAATTGTGTTTTAGTGTGTTGCATTTTTGTTTGTAATTTATTAGTTTGTATCTTTGTTTATTTTAAATATTTTTTTTTGTGTACCTGCCTATTATTTTGTTCCTCTATATAACATTTTAAATATTTTTTTTGTGTACCTGCCTATTATTTTGTTCCTCTATATAACATTTTAAATATTTTTTTGTGTGTACCTGCCTATTATTTTGTTCCTCTATATAACATTTTAAATATTTTTTTTGTGTACCTGCCTATTATTTTGTTCCTCTATATAACATTTTAAATATTTTTTTTTGTGTACCTGCCTATTATTTTGTTCCTCTATATAACATTTTAAATATTTTTTTTGTGTACCTGCCTATTATTTTGTTCCTCTATATAACATTTTAAATATTTTTTTGTGTGTACCTGCCTATTATTTTGTTCCTCTATATAACATTTTAAATATTTTTTTTTGTGTACCTGCCTATTATTTTGTTCCTCTATATAACATTTTAAATATTTTTTTTTGTGTACCTGCCTATTATTTTGTTCCTCTATATAACATTTTAAATATTTTTTTGTGTGTACCTGCCTATTATTTTGTTCCTCTATATAACATTTTAAATATTTTTTGTGTGTACCTGCCTATTATTTTGTTCCTCTATATAACATTTTAATATAAATCTTTGTACTTTGTAGTTTATTAGACTTTTACAACTTTTAGGACTTGTTTTATTGATCAACCTTTTTTTTCGTTTCTGAGCATATTTTTTTTTACTGATATGTGAACTTGAGCAATTTGACCATTTTATTTTGGTCACACTTTTGTTTTAAAGGGGCACAAGCTGACTTAATACGTATTTAGGCGTAGGTTTTATAACTTCACATTTAAAAAGGTACTCACAGTATTGTACTTACATGTACTGAAGCATACATTGTACATGTACTTACCCACCACTTGCAATTGACTGAACTCTAACCTAGTATTTAGATATTAACTCATAAGCCGTCCAAAAACATAATTTATCATATGTATCAAAAAATGTTCAGGAAACAACCCCTACTATGAAATCAACAGTTCTAACAATTCCAGAAGACAATTGTAATGTCATAGAAAGTATTCATTGACATTAACATAATCTAGAATAGTTTAATCAAGTTTTTTTTTATGAAGGAATATTTACACTTAATAATAATAATCTTTATCTATAGTGGATAGTTCTTTAACCACATAAACACTTGTCTCCCAAGAAGTCCAGTGAGGGCCATCCCTCATGGGTTCAGTGTTTTCACTTGAGTAAAAAGTTCATAAACTCGGCTTGTGTCACCTTAGCAAATCATGTATTATTATTATTACTACTAATGTATGTCGGTTGAATATCATAATTACGCAATCAAAATATACTGTACATTTATATGTATATCATATTTGAATAAATACAATATTAAATGAGAAGTTGGTAAAAATTTGAGAGTACTTTTTGTGCTCAATAATTTTGTGACTGAGTAGTACTATTTTATATACGGTACACCATAAACATGATAAACCTATAGTCCAAAAATATTCATTATTGCATGACTGTTCAACCTGCACTTATCTTCAAATTTATCTTCAAGTTTTAATTTTACATGGCAGATGTATACATGTACATGTACTTTTAAGTTCATGCAACAGTTTCCACTACATACAATCTAATCTGTTGACACTTCCATTACTGAGTATCATCATTGTTTCAACATGTGCTGCCTCTATGTCATGCTAAATTAAATACTAGTAAATAATTTCCTAACCCCTTAACTATCACCACTTGGAATGGTACTGTGCTATTAACACATACATGTTGTAGCTGAGAACTGACACTAATACCATGTATTCACATGGGTTTCAACTTTGTGTGTGTATAAGTAAGTAAGGCACATATACATGTACATGTATGTGTAATTTGTAAATAGCGACTTCAAGAAACACAAATTTCAATCTTCCATGAATACCAGAGTTCATTATTATTGTGATGTGTGTATAGATGAGAACTAAACATAGTAGTACTTTAACTGTCATGTATTTACATGGCTTTTGTGTTTTAATGGTAACAGTTCTAAACATATAAATTCAAATATTTTCACATTTACTTTAGTTTAGTTAATATGTATACTCAATACCCTACAGGAAAGAAAGGGTCCATGGTACAATAAACAATTATGACCTTCATTATCCAAGTCTATCACCAACCAGAAAAAACTATTATTTCACTTGTCTAAGTTTCAAAAAACATTTATTATAAATCAGCTATGAATCATACTTTAAAATGTTATAGTATATCGTTTTCATGTTGATTTGAGTTCTTTCATAACTATATCAAGTCGTTATTGATAATTGACTTTAATGTCACTAAATGATAGATATAGATTTAAATGTCTAATACATGTAGTATTACTGGGACAAATACTACCAGTAAATGTATTCCAAGTGGCCATATGCATGGATGAGCATTGGGTATTTATTTTGGATTTTTTAATTCATAAAACAATTTCATCATGGCTAACCTTCCTTCTTGGAAAATGTGGAAAAAGATATACCAAGTCTGTGTTTGTAACTCATTGCAAAAAGATAGACCAAGTCTGTGTTTGTAACTCACTGCAAAAAGATAGACCAAGTCTGTGTTTGTAACTCATTGCAAAAAGATAGACCAAGTCTGTGTTTGTAACTCACTGCAAAAAGATAGACCAAGTCTGTGTTTGTAACTCATTGCAAAAAGATAGACCAAGTCTGTGTTTGTAACTCATTGCAAAAAGATAGACCAAGTCAGTGTTTGTAACTCATTGCAAAAAGATAGACTAAGTCTGTGTTTGTAACTCACTGCAAAAAGATAGACCAAGTCTGTGTTTGTAACTCACTGCAAAAAGATAGACCAAGTCTGT
Organism: Glandiceps talaboti; assembly: GCF_964340395.1. Lineage (NCBI taxonomy): Eukaryota > Metazoa > Hemichordata > Enteropneusta > Spengelidae > Glandiceps > Glandiceps talaboti. The sequence goes on along the minus strand of NC_135556.1, from coordinate 2,957,918 downwards.
GTTTGTAACTCATGCAAAAAGATAGACCAAGTCTGTGTTTGTAACTCACTACAAAAAGATAGACCAAGTCTGTGTTTGTAACTCACTGCAAAAAGATAGACTAAGTCTGTGTTTGTAACTCACTGCAAAAAGATAGACTAAGTCTGTGTTTGTAACTCACTGCAAAAAGATAGACCAAGTCTGTGTTTGTAACTCATTGCAAAAAGATAGACCAAGTCTGTGTTTGTAACTCATTGCAAAAAGATAGACCAAGTCTGTGTTTGTAACTCACTGCAAAAAGATAGACCAAGTCTGTGTTTGTAACTCATTGCAAAAAGATAGACCAAGTCTGTGTTTGTAACTCATTGCAAAAAGATAGACCAAGTCTGTGTTTGTAACTCATTGCAAAAAGATAGACTAAGTCTGTATTTGTAACTCATTGCAAAAAGATAGACCAAGTCTGTGTTTGTAACTCATTGCAAAAAGATAGACCAAGTCAGTGTTTGTAACTCATTGCAAAAAGATAGACCAAGTCAGTGTTTGTAACTCATTGCAAAAAGATAGACCAAGTCAGTGTTTGTAACTCATTGCAAAAAGATAGACCAAGTCTGTATTTGTAACTCATTGCAAAAAGATAGACCAAGTCTGTGTTTGTAACTCATTGCAAAAAGATAGACCAAGTCAGTGTTTGTAACTCATTGCAAAAAGCTAGACCAAGTCTGTGTTTGTAACTCACTGCAAAAAGATAGACCAAGTCTGTGTTTGTAACTCACTGCAAAAAGATAGACTAAGTCTGTGTTTGTAACTCACTGCAAAAAGATAGACTAAGTCTGTGTTTGTAACTCACTGCAAAAAGGTAGACCAAGTCTGTGTTTGTAACTCATTGCAAAAAGATAGACCAAGTCTGTGTTTGTAACTCATTGCAAAAAGATAGACTAAGTCTGTGTTTGTAACTCATTGCAAAAAGATAGACCAAGTCAGTGTTTGTAACTCATTGCAAAAAGATAGACTAAGTCTGTGTTTGTAACTCACTGCAAAAAGATAGACCAAGTCTGTGTTTGTAACTCACTGCAAAAAGATAGACCAAGTCTGTGTTTGTAACTCATGCAAAAAGATAGACCAAGTCTGTGTTTGTAACTCACTACAAAAAGATAGACCAAGTCAGTGTTTGTAACTCATTGCAAAAAGCTATAAACAAATATCTGTTATTATACCTACATTAACAAACACTTTATTATCTTTTGCAATGTATTGAGTTAAAAACAAGGACTTGACATATGTTGTTTCAGATTGATTTTTCAAGTAGGAAGCCATGATAAAATTGTTTTATAAATCAAAAATCAAAAATAAATACCAACTCCTCATCCATATGGCCACTATAACTCTAAAGGCAATGCATACATGTATATTCAACAGTGTTGTTGGTTTTCATATGCATGTACAAAATACAGCCCCTGACAATCAATCCCTATGGGTCAAAATTATATCATACTGTTTATTACAAACTGCAAGCAATCACTTGAACCACATGCAGTTACATGTGTACCATGTTGACTTAACATAACACCCATTGGATTATACATGTACATGTACTTATCCTGATGATAAGAAATGACAAACAAATACACTTTACACTTTTAAATAACATGTCACAAACAAAACAGCCATCAGTAACAACCTAGACACTATCTATACATACATCACACCAAGACTTGGAATGACCAACAAATACTGTGACATGTTTCAGACATGCCATCAATATTAGTGAGGTGAGAGAGGGTGGGGCTATTCCCCTTATTTGATTATACATGTATCCATATATACATGTATGCCACCTTTAGGGTTGCATTTTCTAGCACTTTAGTCTAAAATGTGGGTCTGTTTTTTGAGCTGGAAAATCTAACATGGGGTCCACTCTACATTATTTTCTATTTGCTTGGTCCATTGACTACTAAATCATAAGTGTGTCATTAATGGCACCCAAAATGTTGCCTCATGAGGTAAACATACAAGAGTGAAAATTACATTTTGTGATCCACCATTTCTTTAGTATAGAACTACTACAAATTAATTTGTCTAAATTTTGATCTTTTAAAAACCTGTCTAAAATGGGGTACTGGTTTTTGGTCAAAATACATTGTAGGTCTAAAATGCATGGGGTCTGGGGTTGGAAGTGTTGGCCGCATACTCCTACTAGAGCTAGTCATTGGTACTACTCCCAGGTACCATATACTACTAGAGCTGGTCATTGGTACTACTCCCAGGTACCATATACTACTAGAGCTGGTCATTGGTACTACTCCCAGGTACCATATACTACTAGAGCTGGTCATTGGTACTACTCCCAGGTACCATATACTACTAACATATGACCTACATTAGATTTACATTTACTTTGAAACCATATAATCATTTAAACCATGTGTCTGCTTAGCAACCTGGGTCATTAATCACAGTAACTTGACATTTCTAGACATGATATGAAACTTAATATCATTTCGATTTCATCATTTTGGAATTGTTTTATTAAACTCAAAACATTTTCATGGCTCACAACCTTTAATAATATCATGAGTTGAATTTGCAACTAATTTTACACACTTGTATAGAACACTTCATTGTTAATACACATGAGTACATATATAATATATTTCAACGATTGAAAAAGAATAGGGAATATTGAGGGAACCATAGCTTTTCTTAACAATCTGATTAAATTTTTACTGGCTAATCTTTTTACATACATGTAGCTGGCATCAATTTACATATACATTACTTAAGACATTGGTATACATGGTATTACAGTAGCTGTGTTTTAAATTATGAAAACATGTAAGGTACACAACAATATCACTTTTTTATTACACTTTACATTGTCTTGCTTTTGTAGATGGAGTAATTTGGGACTTGATTCTGACAATTATCCCTCCCCGAGTCCCTACTCTGTCCTGCAAAGCGACAGTCATGAAACCTGGTCTTACCAGAAATGCATGTACTGGTAACTAAGGAATTCACATACCCAGTGGTCAAATATTGGCAATAAATCGACTATTTAGTCATTTTACCTCGCCATGACTACAAAAGTCCCAGTTCAGATGACCAAAACTCTTGAAATCACAAGTTCAACTCTAATTTCAGGGCTTCCTCCTTATGTACATGTACATGTACAATGACATATTGGACATTGCGATCAAATTGGCGACATTTGTATGGTGGGACGTTTCAAATTACAGTTTGAACTTGTGATCACCCTTTGTGATCTTAGCAGTGAGTATTATTGTCAATGATATGTAAAACAAGTACATACATGTATTCAACAGATTGCTAATATTTGATCATTGGGTATGTAATTCATTTGTAATTGATGCAAAAGCATTTTGCTTGCACACTTGAAATAGTCTGGAGACATTGGTTTTCACTGGACAATGTTGAGGGACATACAAATGTACATGTAGTCAATATCGTGTCCCATACACTGTCTGTAAGCAGGACTACATAGTCAGTCTTGTGTCCCATACACTGTCTGCAAGCAGGACTACATAGTCAGGGCTCGAAATTAATTTTTTTAGTTGGTAGTCACTTTGACTACCACTTTTTAAAACTGGTAGTCAACAGGGAAGATTTGGTAGTCATTCTTTTTTTCAGCATTTAATAATTTATGCATAAACAAAACATTAAGTAATAAACATTCTGATAACACCCAATTTTTTTTCATGCAATTAGTGACATTCATATTATGCAAACATTTGACCTGTCCTAAAATAATACATGTAATATACTACAGTAGTATCATAGTAAATAAATATCATATAAATGATTATTGTGTACCAAGCTCTTATTTTGCAATGTCCACTTGGAAACCTCAAACTGACAGTGACACAAATTTTGGCATAACACATACATAATAAATATACACATATTTTACATTCATTCAGTCACACACACATGTATACATGTACAAACCCCTCCCCCCCCCCACCCCACCCCCCACCCCCCACACACACACACACACACCAAACAGTTACTGGCCTCAAACATATATACAGGACGTGACTGAGAGATTGACAGAAATAAACTTCAAAACCCTAACTAAATCGCTAGTCACACAGCAAAATTATGTACTTTCCATGTTGTAGTTTATGTCACTGAATCAGTAACGGTGTGAGGTGTAGAGTTACATGTAATGATTAGTGGCTCATTCCATTTCGGGTGTGTGGGTTGCTTGTCAAACTTATAACACAAATGCTCTCAAATCTGAGCATTTATGCTATTTATTATTATTTACTTTGCAAAAGATAAAACGTCATATGATAAAAAATACACACGGTCACCATCCATTTCAGTTTCCCTTACATTAAAAAATAACATGCTATGACCCAACCCTAGAGAGAAATGGTATGTGCCAAGGCACGTCCCTCAAATCTTATCTGTTACTATCTATAAACACAGGAAGTCATTCTGATTGCGGCTAGGATTTGTCTCCTCCGCTAAGGGCTTCGATAAACGACGTAAATTTTCATCCTTCCACTAAATTGAGGTATCCTAATATTGAATGACTAGTTGTAAAATATATTACATTCGCGATTAGTGGTGGGAGAATGATTTTATTCTGTATATTTTCCTAAGTTTTGTATCATTTTGATCGCAACTGTGTGACATGGAAAAGATAATGAAACAGTCATGAAATCAATAGAGTGTTGTGTGAGTAGACGTTATGGCATTTGTAACATCACAAAGTAAGCAATATCAAACATGCCAGCCGCATCTAATCACACATAGCTATAGAGTCCAGCGCTCACGCTACATTGCCAACTTGTCAGCAGGCCTTCCATGCATACGGTGGGTTGGCGTCCCTAGGATTTTCGTGGTAGTCAAGGATGACTACCAGTTTTCGAACTTGGTAGTCATTTTGGAAAAACTGGTAGTCAATTGACGCGAGACTACCGCTAATTTCGAGCCCTGATAGTCAGTCTTATGTCCCATACACTGTCTGTAAGCAGGACTACATAGTCAGTCTTATGTCCCATACACTGTCTGTAAGCAGGACTACTGAGGACTACATAGTCAGTCTTATGTCCCATACACTGTCTGTAAGCAGGACTACTGAGGACTACATAGTCAGTATCGTGCCCCGTACACTGTCTGTAAGCAGGACTACTGAGGACTACATAGTCAGTATCGTGCCCTGTACACTGTCTGCAAATTGCAATCAGGACTACATAGTCAGTATCGCATCCTGCACTGTCTGCAAGCAGGACTACACTACTCTGAGTTGCAGATAGTGGTCTGAGTTGAAGATGGAGGAAGTCAGACATTGTCCCCTCCCTTCTCAGGACAATGTCAGAATTTAATCCGCATATGGAGGAAGTCAGACACTGCCCCACCCCTCCAGGATAATATCAGAATTGAATCCAAGCTTACTCCCTCAGCAAGCAGGACTACATGTATACATGTGTAGGTGTATGTTCTATCAGAAAGTCTTGGAAAGCAGGACTAGGTGTATGTTCTATCTGAAAGTCTTGGAAAGCAGGACTAGGTGTATGCACTATCTGAAAGTCTTGGAAAGCAGGACTAGGTGTATGCACTATCTGAAAGTCTTGGAAAGCTGGACGTAGGTGTATGCACTATCTGAAAGTCTTGGAAAGCTGGACGTAGGTGTATGTTCTATCAGAAAGTCTTGGAAAGCAGGACGTAGGTGTATGTTCTATCTGAAAGTCTTGGAAAGCAGGACTAAGTGTATACACTATCAGATTCCAAGCTGGCCACTCTAAACATTCAACCATCATGATCTACAAAGTGCAACCAGTACAGATTCCAAGCTGGCCACTCTAAACATTCAACCATCATTATCCAAAGCCTGCAGATTCCAATGCCAGCCAGCCATTCAATACATTCAACCATCATGACTCTAGTCCAAGCCCACAACAATTAAAACCATTGTCTACCCAGATCAGTAAATAGAGGAGAGCAAATCTCAGTGTTTCATTTTTGTTATTATTTGAAATTCTAAATTTTGTAGATTTGGAAACAAAGGATGAAGTGGGAGTTGTTAATTTTGAATTAGTCTATATAGTAGGGAGATAAAATAACACATAAATTGCATTTTGGCTAGCATACATTAAATTCTAGTATAGTTCAACTTCAAGCAGAAGACTTCTGTGATATGCAATATATACCTTCTTAATCTTAGAATGTACTTTATAAAGCTGAAACACTGACACACAAGTCACTTGAAATATTCAAAACATTAATAATTTATAAATATGTTAGTTACACCATGAAGGTAGACCTCCATTAGTCTGGATGACCAGCCTGTAATGCAAGGTATAAATCGTAACAATACTGTATAGGAACTAGACTAGACCTCCATGGTTATACCATAGAACCTGCAGTCCCCTCTAAGAACTAGGATTTTATCAAATGAATGTCTTCAAGTCACCATTTGTGTCCAAATACTGTCAAGGTGAGTTGGAAGGCTTTAGATCACCTCAGTAAGACAATTTATCTATTGTCATACGGTACCCTCTATGTTATGCACTAGCAACCTTGTCTAATTACTGAGTGAGGTCATTGTGATGACAAGCAACAGGGAAATGCAACTAAGAGATCCTATTAAATATAGACTGAAAACATTTCGTCAAGAAAGGGTCATTCAGTACATAACATAATTCATTGTATAAATATATACCATGGTAGTTGTTTTTTGTCCCTCTTTACTATTTAGACATCACATTTATACAAAGTTGTAATGATTAAGTATAATATAATCTTCTATAGAGCATAATAAAGATGAAATGTGAATGTGATCATGTAGTGCAGCACCCCCCCCCCCTAATCACCACACTTCCATAATAAACACAACCTGACAATCTCGTTCACTCAACTATGTTGTTCTTACTAAACAGAAACATTTTTTTTATCATGTAATTTTGAGGAACAACTTTCAGAGATTGCTATTTAGAGGGGCTCAATATTATAGTACGTGGCAATAGGGCGCGACTTTAATATCACAACAAAACCGTACAGTCCGAACAGGAAGTAACCACAATTTCAACAATCCTCCATTTTGAGGACTGACCTCGACGCCTACTTACAATACACTTCGAAATTACACAAACAACTACGACATATTTTCATAAACACTTCAATGGTTGTGTCCAGATGTGTTTAGTTAATGTAGAGGCTGTTCATTCTCTCAAAGAAACCTGCCAAACAGACCAGAAACAGAGCCTCGGAGAGGAACGACACTGATTTTGTGAACGGGACACTTCAGTGCTATAGTGGGCGGACAGGGCCTAGTAATGCAAGTTACTCGTACTAAATATATGAATATCGCTGATATCAAGCTGGTGGAAAAATAACTACTGTATTCTTCGCAATGGGTGTAAAACATACTTACGATTGTTAACGGCTCTAGAGTTATTCAGGCTTTAAGGTGTTTAAATTTACACTATCCCACATGTGGAAGTCCTATGTTCAATATATCGCAGCCAGATTTCGGTGGCAGGGATTTCCTTGTCGCCGTTCCTTTATTGCTGTTCCAAAATCTATTCACACTCCCACGTTAAAAACTATCATAAATGCACATAGCTAGAAGTACATACCGTCGACCGTTTACATTTACCCGTTAAAATCATATTTATAAATAATATTTTTTTAGTTGAAACGATATTGGCGAAACGTAAGTAAATTATCTCTGAATACTTTCACTGGCCAATATTCTCTGTTGATTTGATGGGTATGATCTCGCAGCATTGTTACATGTAACTATATATTTGTATAGTAGGTGCTCAGGGTGACGTGATAAATATACGTAACTTTTGTAAAATCACTTGTTGAAAGGAACCATATTAAACAATGTAAAAAGACAAGTTATTTATGTCTCGCTCCAAAAATCATCTTATTGTTTATGAAATTTGAGGGCATTTTACACACTATCCCTCATTTGATTATCCTTTCCCCTCTGAAATAATGGAATAATCTCAAAGGTCGTTTCTGATGTGACCATGTTGCCGACACCTGGTGTGTTAATTTACTGAAAATGGAATCGCATATGTCTAAGAATCGCTGGAGTACCGTGTCAGCGTGGATTTTAAGTATCATTTTGTAATCGCGACGCCCAAAGAAGTGACTGCACCTCGGAAAAATTGAGGAATATTGTTGTGTCCGGCCGACATCGCGAAAAGGGTAAAAATGCTATTATAATATTCCTAGATCCTTTGCATATTGAGAACTTGTATTTTTATTTACTTGATTGAAAAAGGACGTTTTCTTCCAGTGTATGAAATATATTTAGTGCAAGCACGATTTCATTTAGCAAACATAATAATTTTGATGGGATTTGCTCCTGATCCTGATGACGTCTTTCACAAGGAGAGACGCCATCTTTATGGGGTCAAAGGTTACCATAGATGCATTGTAAAAAGTGTAATGCAATGTTTACGTTTTGTACTAGAGGATAATGCCCTCAAAATTGTTTTTCATTTTTTCTAGTTACTAGTAAGTTTGAGAGACGTTATATCTGTTACTGAGATTGAGAATGGAGTCACGATACTGACCAATTACTAGTATATCTGACCTCAAGTTAGAGCCTTCTCAAACTAATTAAATATATCCCCATGTTTTATTCCTCTCTGGACAGCATGTGACTGGAAGTGCATTATGCTTTGAAAACAGTAACCCATTCACACTGGAAAACCTTTCAAAATACATGCACCTTCATTCCTTTGACAAGACAAAAACACCTTGGAAAATGTTGGGTTGACATCTGGCCTTATACATTGTTTGCATTGAGATTTTATGTATATCATGTTTATATAATTTAGTTCTGTACATCAAAGCCCATGACTAGACTTGCGCAACTTTGACAGGATTTTTGCTTTATTTGAATAAATTTTTTATAAAAATCAAGTATATTAATCTTTTATACAGTATTATGCAACTGTGCTCTTTTGTGTGACACGAGTTAGAATATACTTCCATAGATTCATGTTGAAAGGTGATGTTGAAAGATGAAGATTATTTGTACAAAGTTAAATCAGTGTACTTTATTTATTCCTTTTTAGATTTGATATCTAATGATGGTTTGTGACTGCATCAAGGTTAACAGGTACAGTACTGGTATACTATATAACTTTACAAATATCAATCAAGGATCATAAAAGGTAGAAACTGGACTTCATGATGTCTGGAAATTCTGTAATGGAAGTCAAAGAAGAGACAACTCAAGAATACTTGTCATCCCACTGTGATCAAATAAATAGATCAGGTGGAGAAATCCAAGCTGGACATACTAGTGGTACAGATGTAGTGTCAGATAGTTCAGTGATGGAAGTCAAAGAAGATGATAATGAAAACATTGAAGAATTCATGTCATCTCATCATCATGAAAATATTACAGGAAAAGAGTTACAGTCAGCTGTGTTGGCAGACAGTTCCATGGTTGAAGTCAAATTAAAAGACACAAGCATTCAAGAATATGGTGCAGCTAATCATCCCGCATGTATAGAAAGTAAGGCAGAAGAAGAAGAATTACAAGGAGAACAAGGAACCGATGAAACAGAAAATGACACTATGAACCTGGTAGAGGAAATGTTAAATGCAAGTGATAGCCAAGACATGACAAATGATAGTGTACCAAGAAACTTGAGTGGAGTGGTGGATCCTTTTGTTGAAAGCTTAGAAGAGGAACCAGTGTTGGGAACTGAAGTGGAAACTACTACTCAGGACATGGTAGTTTTTCATCTTGATGTCTGTGAGGCAGAGGTTGTAATAGACCTCACTGAAGTTGTTGATGTCGACATCAGTGAAAATCAAGAACAAGAACAAGAAGGTGAATCTTTAGTCATAGCAGATACTGACCATCTTGTTGATATGGAAACTGTGCAATCACATGTAACAACTGAACAACCTAGTCCTAATAAGAAACCAATGTCATGGGGTGTAGGTGGGGATTCTCCTAGAGTTCTTGTTCTACCAGCCACAACATTCCCAGTATATTCTGAAAACTCTGCTGACCAGCCTATTAATATAGCTGTAAATAATAACTTTACATTTGAGAAGGACAGTCCTAACAAAGATGAGAACTATCTTAAAGAAAGACAGTTTCAGAAATCACATCCAACAGAAGTACAGTCAACAACAAAGAAACGAAAAGTCAAGTCACATGATGAAGTTGAAAGTAATTGTACAGCAAGTGTTATAGGACAAAGCATTAGTCACATCAACTCTGACAGTGTACCATCTAAAGCTAAACAACAATGTAAGAAAAGAAAACGCAAGAAGGAGAATACTGATGTGGTTGCTTTAAAAACTACAGGAACTGAGCCAGGAGAGGACGAAGATTATCTGGAACTGGACAAGATAAGTGAATCCAGGGATGTGCCCAATGAAAAATGTCAGAAACTGTACCTCAACACTAACATTGAGTATCAAAAGAAATCCGGCCAAAAACAATTCCAATGTTTGACATGTGAAAAGTACTTGCTGAGTAAGAAAATGTTGCAGAGACACATGGTATCATGTGGAAAAGAAAAAACTCACCCAAGTGAAGAAAAGGGAAACTTTCTTTGTAGGATATGTGATTTTTATACCACAGAAAGTGAGATATTCAGCACACATCAGAGGACTCATTTTGTTGAAAGATGTGATAAAATCAGTAAGAAATTCTACACATGTGACAAATGTTCTTATACCTGTACTGTTGAAAAAGCATTAGTTGCTCACAAGAAGAGTAAGTCTTGTAATAATAATAGAGTGATGTTCAGCTGTAAGATCTGTGGAACAGACTGTACAGATACAGATGCCCTTGGAGCCCACATGCAGCTCCACAGGGTAGACAATGGTTATATGTGTGACATATGTGGAGCTGAGTTCTTCACCACTCAGAAGGTTATGCAACATAGGAGAACACATACAAATGAACGGCCATACAAATGTGACTTTTGTCATTATTCTTGCGGGCGGATTGATAATTTACAGACTCATATAAAACGAAAACATTCAAAACAAGATAACACACATCAAACCTTTGAAAAGAGCACAAAGTTTGATGCAGAAGGTATTAGAAAAAGTGAAGGAAACAAAAATGAATCTAAGAAAACAACTAAAAATGACGTACATGTAATTACAAAAAATGAATTACCGAACAAAGTTTCCCAAAAAATTGAGAAGGGCATCCAAAAGTCTCTGACAGGTGTGTATTTTGGAGAAGTCAAGAAAAAATCAAGCAAACTGTCCCTGCACATGAGTTGTAAACTTTGTCAAATAGAGTTCCTTTCATTAGCTGCAAAAAATGAGCATATGCAACAACATAAAAAGGGTGCCACTGGTGGCAGGTATAAGTGTGAATTGTGTGAGTTTCAAGTCAAGTCAATAAGTAAGCTGATAGAGCACATTAGAGTTCACACAGGTGTCAAGCCAAACAAGTGTAAGTACTGTTCTTATAGGTGTGCCAAAAAAGACAATTTAATATCACATATGAAGTTAAAGCATTGCAAATAAACCAGTCATGTAAATTTTTGTAACTTTGGAGACTGTTGCCTTGACTCTACAGGCTACTCTGCCAAACATGTATGCATGTATCAATACAAAGAAAGACAACAAAGTAAATCAATTATATGTGCAGAAGATGTATTGTTTCTTTCAAATTTGTTCTTGAGAGTAGATAATAATATATATGTGTGTGTGTGTGTGTGTGTGTGATTATTTATAGACATATTGTCTTCCCTTCACCTGTAAATAGAATTTATAATATTATTTTATTTCCATGCTGTGTAAGTCAGTCTACATTTAAAGTTCAGGGGAATGTTTTCCAACAGTGTTCGGTGTACACCACCTTGATTTAATTGAATATCTTGAAAGATGGATAGTTATTCTGTCAGACAGATGTATTTCAGATGACTAGAGGTATCAAAAGATGTAGTGAATTGTTGACTCAGCCAGAATAAAACAAACAACACAAAACAATGAAAATAAAGGTAAATAAAGACATCTAGCCGCTTTCAGTTTCACTACATCAGATTTTAATCAGATTGGGTTGATCAATGGACCTCATCAGAAGGTATGATCAACCACTATACTGCTACCTAGAGGTCAAGTATGACCATGGAATTTTGTCATTCTGATAAGGATCATCATCAAGGTGAGATAAAAAAAAAATGACTGGTTCTTATATGAACTGTTTGTACGTATGTTATATGACCATTGTGATTTTGTGCAACAATCAGACATGAGATGAACAAGTCTATGCAAATCACACAAAAACAGAGGTGGAGTTACTCGCCTTATCTGGAAGAATAAGGGCAGGTGTTAAGAGCCCCAAATGGGAGTAAATTATTGATGTCTGTTTATCTGCAGTTTGAAATTGATCAACCATGCTTTTTATGACATACATATAACTAAATATAACTATGCCTTGTCAATAAACAGTTGTCTTCTTTCTTGATATACAGTATTAACTGTTTCATGTTCAGTTGTGCAATAACAACCAAGTATTCACAAGGAAATATAGTTTTTAGCACAACTAATGGTACAGTGTCTATCTGACTGTGTGTGTGTGTGTGTGTGTGTGAATGACTTAAACTCAAAAAACTGCCATACTGATTGTCTTGTAGTTTGGTGTTACATTTTAGTGTCTAGTTAAGATGTGTGTTATTTTGGTCACAACACTTAAACTCCAAAACTCTTGGGCAGATTTGGCTTACATTTTGTGGCAATGTTCTAAGGAGTGTTTGGATTAAGAATTGTACATGACATGATGATCCCATAAGTGAGATGTAAATTAGGGCTAAAATGTGTCCTTTTTTTAATGAAAAAGCTATAATGCAAAAATAATTGAGTTGATTGGGCTGAAACTTTATGGGAACATTCTTATTGGTGTTAGATTAAGATGATCCCATCAGTGAATTAGGTCTAAAAATTGTCTTTTTGGTGAAAATTCTATAATTCCAAAATTACTGAGCAGATTGAGATGAAATTTGCCGTGGACGCATCTAGGCATGTGTAGATGAAGATGTATTCACAACGTGATGATCCCATCAGTGATATGCAAATTAGGTGTAAAAATGTAAATTTCGGTCTAAAAACTTATGTCTTGAAACTGCCGGTGAATGTGGTTGAAACTTGGTGGGATGTTTCTGGAGGAGTTATTCTGCAGTTATTGTTGAATACATTTTGACACAATTGGCCCTTGCAATCATGACCACACCCTTACCAACAGTGAATGACGATACATATTACAAAGATAAAAACAAGGATTGGTAGGTAAGTGAATACAAATGCAAAAAGGGTACGTATGCAAATATGCCTAGCAACAGGACCATGCCCATAACAAGAGCGAAATGAAAAGTGGGAAGGGTAGGCAAGTTGATAGACTAGTCAAACTGTTGATTGTAGGATTAAGAAGACAACAAGACCAAGTTGATAGACTAGCAAACTGTTGATTGTAGGAATAAAAAGACAACAAGACCGAGTTGATAGACTAGCAAACTGTTGATTGTAGGATTAAGAATACAACAAGACCAAGTTGATAGACTAGCAAACTGTTGATTGTAGGATTAAGAAGACAACAAAACTGAGTTGATAGACTAGCAAACTGTTGATTGTAGGATTAAGAAGACAACAAGACCGAGTTGATAGACTAGCAAACTGTTGATTGTAGGATTAAGAAGACAACAAAACTGAGTTGATAGACTAGCAAACTGTTGATTGTAGGATTAAGAAGACAACAAGACCGAGTTGATAGACTAGCAAACTGTTGATTGTAGGATTAAAAAGACAACAAAACTGAGTTGATAGACTAGCAAACTGTTGATTGTAGGATTAAGAAGACAATAAGACCGAGTTGATAGACTAGCAAACTGTTGATTGTAGGATTAAGAAGACAACAAGACCGAGTTGATAGACTAGCAAACTGTTGATTGTAGGATTAAGAAGACAACAAGACCAAGTTGATAGACTAGCAAACTGTTGATTGTAGGATTAAGAAGACAACAAAACTGAGTTGATAGAGTAGCAAACTGTTGATTGTAGGATTAAGAAGACAACAAAACTGAGTTGATAGAGTAGCAAACTGTTGATTGTAGGATTAAGAAGACAACAAAACTGAGTTGATAGACTAGCAAACTGTTGATCGTAGGATTAAGAAGACAACAAAACTGAGTTGATAGACTAGTCAAACTGTTGATTGTAGGATTAAGAAGACAACAAAACTGAGTTGATAGACTAGCAAACTGTTGATTGTAGGATTAAGAAGACAACAAAACTGAGTTGATAGACTAGCAAACTGTTGATTGTAGGATTAAGAAGACAACAAAACTGAGTTGATAGACTAGCAAACTGTTGATTGTAGGATTAAGAAGACAACAAAACTGAGTTGATAGACTAGTCAAACTGTTGATTGTAGGATTAAGAAGACAACAAAACTGAGTTGATAGACTAGTCAAACTGTTGATTGTAGGATTAAGAAGACAACAAAACTGAGTTGATAGACTAGCAAACTGTTGATTGTAGGATTAAGAAGACAACAAAACTTAGTTGATAGACTAGTCAAACTGTTGATTGTAGGATTAAGAAGACAACAAAACTGAGTTGATAGACTAGCAAACTGTTGATTGTAGGATTAAGAAGACAACAAAACTGAGTTGATAGAGTAGCAAACTGTTGATTGTAGGATTAAGAAGACAACAAAACTGAGTTGATAGACTAGTCAAACTGTTGATTGTAGGAATAAGAAGACAACAAAACCGCGTTCATAAACATTGAACACATTGAACACCGGACATTGATTTCCAAGTAGCATGGAAACTCGATCTCTTTTTTGAGAGATCGAGAATGTGCGACTTGACTGGCTAGATGCAAGAAACCACATGTTCCCTACATCTATATATTTGTGTACAGGTGACTAGTGTTGTGGAAGTGCGTGCCATGATCATCTGTGGATCGGAATGATATCGGCATTCTATAAATAGCTAACTTTTTATGCATATACGCACATGCGTCTTTTTTTTTTTGTACACATTCATCCATCTATAAATTTACAAATAAATGTGTAATTAATTCATCTTATTTTTCGAAATACATTGACTTAATAACATTTATGATCTTTTAAGTTAAAATAATGCGACGTAAAGGTAATAATAAACAGTCATAATTACGGCGGCCCACAGGTGACAGATGAAAACTAAATTTGTGCTATAAATAATTGATTTTTGATGGCAAAATATTTAATAAAAGGATAACACTTTTATTTCATATGACAAAACATTAATTTCTTTGGTCAATATAGAAATATCAAAGCAAAAACCTACAATTTCTGTGACAAATTCTTTTTACAGAGCAGAAAATTAATTTGCGAAACAAAAAAATTTATTCGTGTGGCCCAAACTTTATTTTCGAGTGATACTATTTAAGTTGCGGGATAAAATGTTTAGTTGTTGGTGCAATGTTTGAAACATTAGAACCGTTTTTTCTAAAGTTTTCTAACAAGACTTAAAATACCTCATTGCAAACTATTAATCCTTAGAGCAGTTAACCAAGTTTTCGTGAAAAAAACTCTAAATTTAATTTGTGGAAAAAGTATTTAAATGTCAAGCCGGAATATGAATTTAAATCCATTACAATCTTATACTCTGACTGCAGAAACAACATTTGTCACCATACAACCTCCTTTTCTTATCGACGAGATTTACTTAACACAGGATGCAACATTAATGTTTGGGAACGAAACATTAATATGCGAGGACAAAACTTTCTTTTTGCTTGACGGAAGTTGGACTGCATGACGGAAATTGATTATATATCTCACAATCCTCGGCACACTCTTGGCGGCTATTTCAACTTCGCCACCAGCACTATATCTGATCATGTCAAGTGGTAAACACTTCAATTGTTTCCAGTGTATAAATATTTTTTCTCTGTCTGTCTGTATGTCTGTCTGTCTGTCTGTCTGTTCAATTCAATTCAATTCAATTCAATAACTTTATTATCCGGAAATTTGTCTTTCGGCTCAAAACACAATTTACACAAGTACAATATATACATATACATACAGTGAGTTTAAAAGGACTTTACAGTGAGTTTAACAATAGACACAGCTGTTGGAACGAACGATTTTTAAAAAGGTGTTTCCTTGCAAGAGGCATTCTGTAATGGTGTGTACGTGTGCAACTGTAATAGTACCTTGTACAAATGATACGTAAGTAAGTTAGTTCGTGCCCAAGAATATCAGTTTACAATTTCAATTATACAAATTTGGATGGTGTTGGAATAGGTCCCTTAAAATAAGATTTTCTCGGGCTATAAGTTTTATATATATCTTTATAGAAATATGTGTTTCACCAAGACTGGGTGTCTGGCCGTATGTACGCACCGGAAAAAAATGTAGCAGAAACACTGTCACTTGGAAAAAATGCTGTCCTGTCAAAGCTTTGATTATATACATAAGCTTTGGTGAGTTAAATAAGTTACATAATGAGTGCATGCCTCTGTGTGTGTGTGTGTGTGTGTGTGTGTGTGTGTGCATGCTCATGCATGTGTGCATGCATGCTTGCGTCCGTGCATGTGTGTTTGAGTGTGCATATCTGTACAGATGGCTGGCTGGATGGATGGACAGATGGCTGGATGTAATTATAGGGAGATAACATTAAGTTCACTACAAACTTACTTACTTTCACTGTTAAGGTGATTAGTAATGTCGTACCCAAATGATTTGTTACATTGGTGTCATTTATGGTTGGACTACTCTGCGCCATCCCACAACGACCTAGGTTATATGTCATATGAACCCTAGTTCGTGTGTTCATTATTTCTCTTTCCTTTGTTTTGTACTTTATGCCTATCCGCCATTAAAGGTTCATTCGTACGTAATTGGTTTGTCATTATTGCCGCTGGACAAAGGATTGGGATATGCTAGCAATATCAAAGAAACCCAAACTAATCCAGCTGTCTCTGTGGCTGAATCTGTCATTGTGTCCAGGGTTTACCTTTATCAACCTGATAATATAGTTTGAAAACAATAATACATGCTAAATCAAATCCAAAATTAAAAAGACTACAGCATGTATTGCAATGAATAATATCAGTGTTTCTATGGAAACAAATACTACAATAAATTTTCACAATGCACTGTACATCTAATAGTTATCATTATGTGCTGGTATATTTTTTTCTCTATAGTTGCCCTGTGTGTGTCATTGTTTGTTTGTTTGTTTGTTTGTTTGATTTCTGTAAACAACACCTTAGTTGCCACAGTTTTGATCATTTTAAGGCCAACACCACTCCAGGAAATAAACATATTTTTATAAACTTTGGTTCTTAAGAGAGTCATTTCATGATTTCACCTCACATCATTTTTCGCTTCGCTGCCAAGAACCATCAAATTGAAATTTGTTCATCTATATTAAAGTTCTTTCAGTGCTTCACTATTGCATCATGGTTCTTGGTAGACATGAATATTTATTAGATGAAAAATATACATCCATTCATGACTATATTATTAGATGAACAATTTACATAAATTCATGACTATATTTATTATATGAACAATACACATAAATTCATGACTATATTTATTAGATGAACAATTTACATCAATTCATGACTATATTTATTAGATGAACAATACACATAAATTCATGACTATATTTATTAGATGAACAATTTACATCAATTCATGACTATATTTATTAGATGAACAATTTACATCAATTCGTGACTATATTTATTAGATGAACAATTTACATCAATTCGTGACTATATTTATTAGATGAACAATAAACATCAATTCATGACTATACTTATCAGATGAACAATACACATCAATTCATGACTATAGTTATCAAATGAACAATATACATCAATTTATGACTATATTTATTAGATGAAAAATATACATGAATTCATGACTATATTAGATGAACAATTTACATCACTTCATGACTATATTTATTAGATGAAAAATATACATGAATTCATGACTATATTAGATGAACAATTTACATCACTTCATGACTATATTTATTATATGAACAATACACATAAATTCATGACTATATTTATTAGATGAACAATTTACATCAATTCAAGACTATATTTATTAGATGAACAATATAGTCAATTCATGACTATATTTATTAGATGAACAATATACATCAATTCATGACTATATTTGTTAGATGAACAATATACATAAATTCATGACTATATTTATTAGATGAACAATTTATATCAATTCATGACTTTATTTATTAGATGAACAATATACATCAATTCATGACTATATTTGTTAGATGAACAATATACATCAATTCATGACTATATTTATTAGATGAACAATTTATATCAATTCATTACTTTATTTATTAGATGAACAATATACATCAATTCATGACTATATTTATTAGATGAACAATTTACATCAATTCATGACTATATTTATTAGATGAACAATTTATATCAATTCATGACATTATTTATTAGATGAACAATATACATAAATTCATGACTATATTTATTAGATGAACAATTTATATCAATTCATGACTATATTTATTAGATGAACAATATACATAAATTCATGACTATATTTATTAGATGAACAATTTATATCAATTCATGACTTTATTTATTAGATGAACAATATACATCAATTCATGACTATATTTGTTAGATGAACAATATACATCAATTCATGACTATATTTGTTAGATGAACAATTTATATCAATTCATGACTTTATTTATTAGATGAACAATTTATATCAATTCATGACTTTATTTATTAGATGAACAATATACATAAATTCATGACTATATTTATTAGATGAACAATTTATATCAATTCATGACTTTATTTATTAGATGAACAATATACATAAATTCATGACTATATTTATTAGATGAACAATTTACATCAATTCATGACTATATTTATTAGATGAACAATATACATCAATTCATGACTATATTTATTAGATGAACAATATACATCAATCCATGACTATATTAGATGAACATTTTACATCACTTCATGACTATATTTATTAGATGAACAATTTACATCACTTCATGACTATGTTTATTGGATGAACAAAATACATCAATTCATGACTATATTTATTAGATGAACAATTTACATCAATTCATGACTATATTTATTAGATGAACAATATACATCAATCCATGACTATATTAGATGAACATTTTACATCACTTCATGACTATATTTATTAGATGAACAATTTACATCACTTCATGACTATATTTATTAGATGAACAATATACATCAATTCATGACTATATTTATCAGATGAACAATATACATCAATTCATGACTATGTTTATTGGATGAACAAAATACATCAATTCATGACTACATTTATTAGATGAACAATTTACATCAATTCATGACTATATTTATTAGATGAACAATATACATCAATTCATGACTATAGTTATCAGATGAACAATTTACCTCTATTCATGACTATATTTATTAGATGAACAATATACATCAATTCATGACTATATTTATTAGATGAACAATATACATCAATTCATGACTATAGTTATCAGATGAACAATTTACCTCTATTCATGACTATATTTATTAGATGAACAATATACATCAATTCATAACTATATTTATTAGATGAACAATATACATCAATTCATGACTATAGTTATCAGATGAACAATTTACCTCTATTCATGACTATATTTATTAGATGAACAATATACATCAATTCATGACTATATTTATTAGATGAACAATATACATCAATTCAAGACTATATTTATTAGATGAACAACATACATCAATTCATGACTATATTTATTAGATGAACAATATACATCAATTCAAGACTATATTTATTAGATGAACAACATACATCAATTCATGACTATATTTATTAGATGAACAATATACATCAATTCATGACTATAGTTATCAGATGAACAATTTACCTCTATTCATGACTATATTTATTAGATGAACAATATACATCAATTCATAACTATATTTATTAGATGAACAATATACATCAATTCATGACTATATTTATCAGATCTACAATATACATCAATTCATGACTATATTTATCAGATGAACAATATACATCAATTCATGACTATAGTTATCAGATGAACAATTTACCTCTATTCATGACTATATTTATTAGATGAACAATATACATCAATTCATGACTATATTTATTAGATGAACAATATACATCAATTCAAGACTATATTTATTAGATGAACAATATACATCAATTCATGACTATATTTATTAGATGAACAATATACATCAATTCATGACTATATTTGTTAGATGAACAATTTACATCAATTCATGACTATATTTATTAGATGAACAATTTACATCAATTCATGACTATATTTATTAGATGAACAATTTACATAAATTCATGACTATATTATCAGATGAACAATATACATCAATTCATGACTATAGTTATAAGATGAACAATTTACCTCTATTCATGACTATATTTATTAGATGAACAATATACATCACTTCATGACTATATTTATCAGATGAACAATTTACCTCTATTCATGACTATATTTATCAGATGAACAATATACATCAATTCATGACTATATTTATTAGATGAACAATATACATCAATTCATGACTATATTTATCAGATGAACAATTTACCTCTCTTCATGACTATAGTTATCAGATGAACAATATACATCAATTCATGACTATAGTTATCAGATGAACAATTTACCTCTATTCATGACTATAGTTATCAGATGAACAATTTACCTCTATTCATGACTATAGTTATTAGATGAACAATTTACCTCTATTCATGACTATATTTATTAGATGAACAATATACATCAATTCATGACTATATTAATTAGATGAACAATATACATCAATTCATGACTATATTTATTAGATGAACAATTTACCTCTATTCATGACTATATTTATCAGATGAACAATATACATCAATTCATGACTATATTTATTAGATGAACAATATGCATCAATTCATGACTATATTTATCAGATGAACAATATACATCAATTCATGACTATAGTTATCAGATGAACAATTTACCTCTATTCATGTCTATATTTATTAGATGAACAATTTACATCACTTCATGACTATATTTATTAGATGAACAATATACATCAATTCATCACTATATTTATTAGATGAACAATTTACATCAATTCATGACTATATTTATTAGATGAACAATATACATCAATTCATGATTATATTTATTAGATGAACAATTTACATCAATTCATGACTATATTTATTAGATGAACAATTTACCTCTATTCATGACTATATTTATTTGATGAACAATTTACATCACTTCATGACTATATTTATTAGATGGACAATATACATCAATTCGTGACTATATTTATCAGATGAACAATATACATCAATTCATGACTATATTTATTAGATGAACAATATACATCAATTCATGGCTATATTTATCTGAAGGAAATAAACAATTTAGGAGTCATGAATATTCCACTACTGTTTTCATTTGCTAGCTGTCTTGTAGGTCAGAAAACCCGACAAATCTATTTACGGGTCAATTAAATCAACGTGTGTTTGCATCTCCAGAACTAATAGAGGATAAATCAAGCTAATAACTGATAATATATTAAGTGTCCTTTGCCTGATATGATTTAGTCCTTAATTTAAAATACTCATTTTGTTTTCAATAAAAATAAAGAATTTGACTTGAAGCAGAATTAACTTTAGGGAGCGATCAGTTTTTACGGTTGGCGTGAGGGGAGGTGCCATTTCCATACATCAAATGTATGTGCATACAATAAACCATAAATAATGGCTATAAATATACGTTCAAATATAACACAAACTCTTTGTCTCTTAATACATCATAAGCATATGACATGGAGTCATAACATTGCACCCTTTGAGCAACAGTTTTGTTAAAATGACTTCTCAATATTGCAGGCCATGAGTTACATTGTGTCATCATGTGGTATAAAAACTTGCATGTGTAGCTGTACATGTAACACATAAGAAATGAAATTATAATACCTTGAAATTTACGTACTGGGTGGATTGACTCTAAAATATGTGCCTCCATTGACCTGAACATGTGGAATTGCACACAAACATAGCCAATAAAGACACACTTTCAAATAATTTAATGAATTTGTATCTCTAAATGGTAACTGACCTCCACTGTGCATGTTTTTCCAAAATGTTCTCACTTTCTACTTGATCTTTTTTTATTATGTGTGGGCACGACTTGAAATGATTCAAGGTCATCTTGGGTTCTGTTGCTAAGACATGTGATCTTGATCCTATGCCAACTAACCTGTTAATCGAATGCTTAGATGTCCTGTTACCACACATTACATTAGTTATCAATCATTCTCTTTCATCTGGTACATTTCCATCTATCTTCAAAACTGCTCTTGTAAAACCATTGTTGAAGAAACCATCTCTTGATCATAACGATTTGAAAAACTATCGCCATGTTTCTAACCTTCCATTTCTCTCTAAAGTAATTGAACGAATAGTTCTCTTACAGTTAAATGAGCACCTCCTTTCTAATAATCTCCTTAATCCTCTCCAATCTGTTTACAGGCCTTACCACAGCACTGAAACTGCCCTTCTCAAAATCATAAACGATCTTTTAACTGCCATTGACAACGGTAAAATCACTCTTCTTACTCGCTTAGACCTGTCGGCTGCATTTGACACCATTGATCATAATATTCTCCTTAAACGACTTCAACACACTTTTGGTTTCACAGAATCTGCCCTATCCTGGTTTAACTCTTATCTTTCTGAAAGAACTCAAATAGTCACGATAAATGGTTTCCAGTCAAATGCATCACCCCTCTCCTTTGGTGTTCCCCAAGGCTCAGTCCTTGGCCCTGTCTTATTCGTTCTTTACACCGAGCCTCTTTTCAATCTTGTCAAGAAGCACTTAATTCATCATCATGCTTTTGCTGATGATAACCAACTTTATAAAGACACCAATCCACATAACATAAATCAAACTATTGAAGATATGCAAAACTGCATTACTGACGTCAAAATGTGGATGACTGCAAATAAGCTTCAATTAAATGACTGTAAGACAGAAATCATACTAATCTCATCTCCTAGACTTTCCACCAAACTTGCTCTTCCCCCTTCCATGCATGTCGGAAACTCAGACATACTTTTCAGTCCAAGTGTAAAAAATCTTGGAGTCACACTTGATTGCAATTTCAATATGGCCGAGCATGTGCAACGCGCATGCAAGGCCACGCCTACATTCAACTGAGACAAATCAGCTCTATTCGTCACTTTCTCACTTCTAGTGCCACTTAAACACTTGTCTCCACATTCATCCTGTCTCGCTTAGACTATTGTAATGCTCTTCTCTCTGGTTGTCCTAAACACCTCACTGACTGACTACAGCATGTACAAAATGCTGCAGCTCGGCTTGTCTGCAAAGCTAAAGAGTTCGATCATGTACAACCTCTTCTTAGAAAACTTCATTGGCTGCCTATCACTTCACGTATTCAATACAAAATTTCATCCATTTGTTTCAAGTCAGTTGTAGGTATTGGCCCACAATATCTCACGGATCTTCTACATCAATACATTCCTCGAAGACCACTTCGCTCGTCTTCTGATTCTCGTCTTCTCTGTGTTCCAAGGGTGTCAACCAAAACATTTGGTGAAAGATCCTTCTCTTACATTGGCCCTACTTCATGGAACCACCTCCCTTTTGATCTCCGCCATTCCAAATCTTTGTCAACCTTCAGACATTCTCTCAAAAACTCACCTCTTCAACTGCTAATAACTGTTTTTCTTTCTCATTTTATTTAATACACATTACCTTGAATACATCTCCATTAACTATTTCTGTAGATTTATGATATAACTAAGTTGTGTTTTACTTCGAATGGTGCTTTAAATGGCCTCCAAAAGGTGTTCATTTTCAAACAGCACTTACCCCTTCCCCCCCCCCCCCCGCGCGCTTGTAAAGCAGGCACATACGCACGTAGCATGCACTTCTCCAAACACTATTTCAAGTTCTCTCCCTACTTTGAAACTTACTGAAACCCCTAGGTTTACAATTACATTAACTCCATTTCTAATATTGTACTTTACAATTAGCTGAATTAATCTATAATGGTAATAGTTCACTCAATCTAAGAGATATCCTAGAACTTTTGGTTACTAAACCATAAATAATTTGCATGTTCATCAACAGACAATCATACTTCTCATAGGGTTCCTGTATAAAGAGCTTTACACAAGTGAAGCAATGGACTTAAAATTACTGTAAATGTAACAAGTAAAATTAACTATGCAGTGTGTGCTGTATTGTGCTTTGAGAATCTTGAGTGTCTTTTGCAAGAATAAGAAGAATGTTTCTTGTCAACAGATGTCGGGGGTCAGTGGGTTTTTTTATTTGTCAGGGGGGGGATTGTTTTGTGGATGAATCGCAGGGGGTCACTATTTTTAAGTACAACATGAACAAGAAGTCACTGGCCCACCCCCGGCCGTAAAAACTGATCGCTCCCTAAACCCATTCACTGATTCAGTCTTGTTTAATACTTGTCTGTAGTGTGGTAGTCACGGTCGGTGTCTCTTAGGGACCGGTCAGTTTCTTTGGCCTGGGGGTGGATTTGAAGGGGGGGGGGGTCACCCTGTTTTTGAAATTGGCAGTAGGGAGATCATGCTGTTTTGAAAATTGTGGGGGGGGAGGGTAATTGTGTTTTGGATTGTGATGGAAGGCCAAAATCCTTTTCTACAATGGCATATAGCCTTGTCTGAAATGTATTACATGTCAATATTTGTTCTTGTCCCTGTTTCTTACATGAATTCTTTAATATTATTCATTAATTCAAACATAACTATACATATACATATACATGTATTACCTAGCTACCACACTAGTTACAGAACATGTCATGTAAATGCTTGACTGTTTCACAATCAATGCTTCACTTATATTGCAGTTTGGGGCAAAAGTGAACTTGAAGGTTTCGTAATGGTAATCTTCATAGATAGTTTATAAAAGAAGTTAATCTAAAATGTTCTACTCATCAGTATGAACTTGTCAGAAGGGATTAATATTAATAACACTTTCTATTTTGGACACCAGTTTTTATTATACACTAGGTATGACCACCTAAAGTTCTCTAACATACCGGTGACTTTACTATACATGCAATATTAATGCATTTTTATGTGACATAGGAAACTCATTTGAAACTCACATTTACGTTAGCTATTAAAAGGAAGTAGGTATGGGAGCAATTTTCTTTTCCAGTCAGAGTGACAGCAATTTTTTTTCTACTGTCAGTCCTGCATCAATTTTTTTTTTCAAATGGAGTAGCAGTGCAATTTTTTTTAATTAGTCATTAAGTTTGTAATGTGTTGTTCATACCTATACCACGTCACAATGGTTCACAATTGTACCTCTAAATAACTTGTTCTGTGCAAGTAGAAGAATTAGCAGTTAGTATGAAAGACGTCTGTCTACCAACCATACTTCTGCTACTTAAATTTGTATGTACAAAAGATGACTGGTAAAATATCCCCGAGGAGCTGACTGATCTGGGGAGTGCTGTACTCCTGACCCCTGTGAATTGCTTTCCTTTAAGCCATCATAGTAGTACCAGGAATCAGAAGAAAATATCTTGCATGTGTAATGTGACCCATATTATTTTTCGTATTTCGTTATATTTGTTGTTCCTCAATTTTCATTGTCAACTTGAGAAAGATTTATTTGTACATCTTTATAAGAGATTTATATTGAAAGAAAAATATATTGATTTTCACACTAGTTTATTTACTCCTGTCTTGTTTTTTAAATTGTCTTAATTTACAGAAGCCAAATAGTCCCCTTCAGATATTGACTGTGTCATTGAGATATTGCAACAAAAATCCTGAAATATGTTTTCTTGGGTCAGAAAAGGAAAGGAAAACTTTGTGTGCACTTGAGTTTAAAGCAGAGCTATATAGTGCATGCTTTAATGATAAGTGCTGGAAAAAACAGGAATTTATACTTGTATTAAAAACATTTGCCGTGCCGCCATTTTTTTCCTCAAAATCCTCCATACCCCCTCCCCCCAGAAATCAAATGGTTCTCCCCTAATATTGTATTTTCAAGATTTGAAACGTTTACCAAGATAGTCTAAAATTACCTTAAACTCCAAATCTCCCCTACCAATGATACTATCATTAGATGTGCTCACCTTTATAACATGTATGATGATGCCATTTAACTTTTTAGGAACATATTTCAACCCAATGTAAGTTATAAATAATAGTTTCTGATACTTGATGGTGCTGTCTTGTAAAGCATGGATTAAGTTATTGCTTGAAAGGGTCTGAATAGCCTAAATATTGGCTTCAAGAGTAAAAATCCTCCAGGGCTTCTAGAGGGAGACGCCTTGGACCCCCCACATGAGGTGGACATATCCCAGTCTCAAGCTCTTCCCCTCATACTGTCAAGATGCTATCAAAGTATATTTCAAAAGTATTTCAACCCTATGTAGTTGCTATTTACATGTTGGTGCTGTCTTGTAAAGCTTGGAAATTATTTGTCTGAAAGGGTCTGAATAGCCTCAACATTGACTTTTCAGGGTAAAATACCTCCAGGGCTTCTAGGGGAGACCCCTATAAGAGATGCACATATTCCCTTCTCAAGCTTTCCCTTACCTTTCAGTCAAGATGCTATTGAACTCCTTTTAGAGTATATTTAACCTGTGTCGTCAATAATTATAATTATGATAGTGCTAACCCAGGATCTTATAAAGTAGATGCAAGACAGTCAAGCAGTCCACACTGAGTCACGATAAAAAAACCTGTCATGTGAATATCATATATAGGGGGGGGGGGGGGGGGGAGAATCATCATGTTTTAGAATTAAGTGATGGGGGGGGGGGGTCAGCCTGTTTTTGGTTTTACAGATAGTGGGGTCAGTGACTTTTTCTCAGCCCGATTTAAGAATACACCCCCCCCCCCCCAGGCTGGATGAGATTCACAAGGCTGTAAGTTTTTACAAATGATGAGATGGGAGGTAAGGTAGACAGAAACAGTGATAGGCACAGGCAGATATACAGAGAAATTTAACGGCGTTGCTCTGGTATTGATTATCGATACGACATTGTGGACCATGTAATAAATAAATAAATTCAAATTGATGTGCACTCATGAAATCCCTTCATTATGAGATATTCATTTACTTTTTAAAATGATATTGTCTATAAATGGGAAACTATACATAGAGCAAAAAAAGGTACTAAAGGATTCAATGATCTTCAATATGGCAGCCATATTGATTGATTTCAACTGGATGTTAATACTGTATACATGCTGTTTGGTAGATAAGATATTATATTTATTATTAAGAAGGATGTTCTGGAGTAGAGATAATGTTGACTCGGTCCTGACAATGTAGGGAATGTGCCCATTTAGTCTTTGGCAGTTTTAGCCTTCCCTCAGCTCAGTCAATTAGATCCAAACACAAGTATTGATTAATGCACTGCCATCACAAACATCTATAGTAGTGGGAAACAACCAGTTGCCTTTAAAACTGTCAATGTGGTGGCAGCGGTGGGATCAAGTCCCAATCACCGAGTCTGGGCCAGTTCTTCTGTTCTCCATATCCAACAGCATTTTAACTTATGTTTTTCAAATATTTTAATAGAAGATTCACTATTAGATATTATAATATACCTAGTGATAATGCTGTGCCATGATTCACTAGAATCAGTCATGTGATAGGAAAATAGAATGAATATTTCCCTACGGAAATAATTCCATCAACTATTACATGGTCACGTGATCACCGTGAGTACAGAGCAGGTCAAAATGGCAGCTTCTGGCGATGTTGTCTGCCACCGCGAGTTCACAGCATGAGGTATATTATAAAACACATATTGCCTGGCCTATATTCGGGCTATAGCACCCGTTCATTACCCCCTCATGACTGTGAGTTACCAGAATCACATGCTATTTCCCGAGGCCTTCGGCCTCGGGAAATAGCATGTGATTCTAGTAACTCACAGTCCCTCGGGTGTAATAAATGGGTGCTATAGCCCTCATGGCCAGGCAATATGTGTTCAATATGGGTATAGGCACTTGAAAAGTGTTCCTACATTACATCTCCAAGGTTATATTATGCATATTATGAACTTTTACAAATATAGTCACCATTCAGCAATAATTTATCAGTTGCAAAACAAAGTGATGTGCACGTGACTCGCATAGTATAATACCTTTGTGTCAAGTTTGGTTGAAATCAATTAGTGCATACCAGAGTTATGAGGGTGAACGCATTGATGGGACACACACGTCATTGCACCCAATATAATAATCTCCTAGCTGGTGCTCTTTTGGGACTGAAAAGATGTTAGGCTGCACAAAATAAATTCTGTGTTTGACATCGCTCTGAGATTGGAAAATCAAGGAGGGAGGGCGGTTTACAAACAAACTAATTATATATTCCAAAATATGCAAATTCTGACAAAAATGAAAATTTGAGTGTACAGTGACAATATTACAAGTGTAGCACCCATACATTTGACAAGATTAAGGTGGACACAAACAAAACACATTTTTGTTGTAGTTTATTACATATACATGTATGTACATTATACATGATAGTGTTGTCTTAGTGATGAAACCACGGTAATGATAATAGTGTCAACTCAGTGGACTATATCCATGGTCCTCATCAGGAATATTTTGCTCTTCTTTTTTTCATTTTCTTTTATTTTTAGTGTAATTATTAGCTGGAAGTAATGTTGTCAGAACTTGTAGCTTATTGACTTATTTGCTTTTCCTGCTCCTCTTTTTCTTCTGTTATGTACCCTTTGTACAATTTCTGGTGAAATAAATAGAAAAAAGTCTTTACCATGCACACTTGAAGCTGTATTTGATTGATACATACATTGTGTTGTGTGTGTAGTCATATCAATGTCCATTCATTGATTGACTAGATCAAGTAAAGGGAGTGATCATTTTTTACAGCCCGGGGTAACATCACTAGCCATGTCGTACTGAAGAGAGTGTCAACACTGCGTCTCTACCACATACACATGGAGTCCACACTGAATCAAAAGTTGTATGTGATTTATCCATACACTGTATTGTGTGTGTAACCATATCAATGTCCATTCATAGATTGACTAGATCAAATTAAGCTATGGACATTGATATGTCATGTCACAATATATACAATTATTATAATAGTTTTAGTTTGTGTCTTTCTCAACTTGTCAAAAGTGATCTCACCAAAGTAATGTATTGCGTTTACTTACACCCATGGGCTTCACACACAAACAGACATCGTTGACAAGCTGCAACCATATTGTTTTAATATCAGACTTTTATAAAATACTCTACATGCAAGTACAATACAATAATCCATACAAAAGTGGTTACATTACCATTTCTATAACAACAGTTGTTACTAAGGCATTGCTAACCCAAACTTGGCCCCGCACTAAAAACCAGAGATAAAAAATATTTTTCAAACTCTGGAAAAGCGTTGGCATATATCGTAATTGCATCCATAAAGTACATCCATCCCCTAAATAAAATATGATACTCTCCCCTTAATAAAAAGTACATCCATCCCCTAAATAAAATATTTCTCTCCCCTTAATATAAAGTACATCCATCCCCTAAATAAAATATTTCTCTCCCCTTAATATAAAGTACATCCATCCCCTAAATAAAATATCTCTCCCCTTAATATAAAGTACATCCCTCCCCTTAATATAAAGTGCATCCATCCCCTAAATGAAATATTTCTCTCCCCTTAATATAAAGTACATCCATCCCCTAAATAAAATATTTCTCTCCTCTTAATATAAAGTACATCCATCCCCTAAATAAAATATTTCTCTCCCCTTAATATAAAGTACATCCATCCCCTAAATAAAGTATTTCTCTCCCCTTAATATAAAGTACATCCATCCTCTAAATGAAATATTTCTCTCCCCTTAATATAAAGTACATCCATCCCCTAAATAAAATATTTCTCTCCCCTTAATATAAAGTACATCCATCCCCTAAATAAAATATTTCTCTCCCCTTAATATAAAGTACATCCATCCCCTAAATAAAATATTTCTCTCCCCTTTATATAAAGTACATCCATTCACTAAATAAAATATTTCTCTCCCCTTTATATAAAGTACATCCATTCACTAAATAAAATATTTCTCTCCCCTTAATATAAAGTACATCCATCCCCTAAATAAAATATTTCTCTCCCCTTAATATAAAGTACATCCATCCTCTAAATAAAATATTTCTCTCCCCTTTATATAAAGTACATCCATTCACTAAATAAAATATTTCTCTCCCCTTTATATAAAGTACATCCATTCACTAAATAAAATATTTCTCTCCCCTTAATATAAAGTACATCCTTACCCTAAATAAAGTATTTCTCTCCCCTTAATATAAAGTACATCCATCCTCTAAATAAAATATTTCTCTCCCCTTTATATAAAGTACATCCATTCACTAAATAAAATATTTCTCTCCCCTTAATATAAAGTACATCCATCCCCTTAATAAAATATTTCTCTCCCCTAAATATAAAGTACATCCATCCCCTAAATAAAATATTTCTCGCTCCTTAATATAAATTACATCCATCCCCTACATAAAATATTTCTTTCCCCTAAATAAAAAGTACATCCATCCCCTAAATAAAATATTTCTCTCTCCTTAATATAAAGTACATCCATCCCCTAAATAAAATAATTCTCTCCCCTTAATATAAATTACATCCATCCCCTACATAAAATATTTCTTTCCCCTAAATAAAAAGTACATCCATCCCCTAAATAAAATATTTCTCTCCCCTAAATAAAAATAAATCTCTCCCCTTAGTATAAAGTACATCCATCCCCTAAATAAAATATTTCTCTCCCCTAAATAAAAAGTACATCCATCCCCTAAATAAAATCTCTCCCCCAGATAAAAAGTCCACCCATCCCCTAAATAAAAAGTACATCCATCCCCAAAATACAAAGTACGTCCATCCCCTAAATAAAATATTTCTCTCCCCTTAACAAAAAGTACATCCATCCCCTAAATAAAATATTTCTCTCTCCTTAATATAAAGTACCATCCACCCCTAAATAAAAAAATATCTCTCCCGTTAATATAAAGTACATCCATCCCCTAAATAAAATATTTCTCTCCCCTAAATATAAAGTGCATCAATCCCCTAAATAAAAAGTACATCCATCCCCTAAATAAAATATTTCTCTCCCCTAAATGTAAAGTACATCCATCCCCTAAATAACATATTTCTATCCCCTTAATATAAAGTACATCCATCCCCTAAATAAAATATTTCTCGCCCCTAAATGTAAAGTAAATCCATCCCCTAAATAAAATATTTCTCTCCCCTTTATATAAAGTACATCCATTCACTAAATAAAATATTTCTCTCCCCTTAATATAAAGTACATCCATCCCCTAAATAAAATATTTCTCTCCCCTTTATATAAAGTACATCCATCCCCTAAATAAAATATTTCTCTCCCCTTAATATAAAGTACATCCTTACCCTAAATAAAGTATTTCTCTCCCCTTAATATAAAGTACATCCATCCTCTAAATAAAATATTTCGCTCCCCTTTATATAAAGTACATCCATTCACTAAATAAAATATTTCTCTCCCCTTAATATAAAGTACATCCATCCCCTAAATAAAATATTTCTCTCCCCTTAATATAAAGTACATCCTTACCCTAAATAAAGTATTTCTCTCCCCTTAATATAAAGTACATCCATCCTCTAAATAAAATATTTCTCTCCCCTTTATATAAAGTACATCCATTCACTAAATAAAATATTTCTCTCCCCTTAATATAAAGTACATCCATCCCCTTAATAAAATATTTCTCTCCCCTAAATATAAAGTACATCCATCCCCTAAATAAAATATTTCTCGCTCCTTAATATAAATTACATCCATCCCCTACATAAAATATTTCTTTCCCCTAAATAAAAAGTACATCCATCCCCTAAATAAAATATTTCTCTCTCCTTAATATAAAGTACATCCATCCCCTAAATAAAATAATTCTCTCCCCTTAATATAAATTACATCCATCCCCTACATAAAATATTTCTTTCCCCTAAATAAAAAGTACATCCATCCCCTAAATAAAATATTTCTCTCCCCTAAATAAAAAGTACACCCATCCCCCTAAATAAAAAGTACATCCATCCCCTAAATAAAAAGTACATCCATCCCCTAAATAAAAATAAATCTCTCCCCTTAGTATAAAGTACATCCATCCCCTAAATAAAATATTTCTCTCCCCTAAAT
Source organism: Glandiceps talaboti (assembly GCF_964340395.1). Classification (NCBI taxonomy): domain Eukaryota; kingdom Metazoa; phylum Hemichordata; class Enteropneusta; family Spengelidae; genus Glandiceps; species Glandiceps talaboti. The sequence goes on along the minus strand of NC_135556.1, from coordinate 2,925,569 downwards.
AAAAAGTACATCCATCCCCTAAATAAAATCTCTCCCCCAGATAAAAAGTCCACCCATCCCCTAAATAAAAAGTACATCCATCCCCAAAATACAAAGTACGTCCATCCCCTAAATAAAATATTTCTCTCCCCTTAATAAAAAGTACATCCATCCCCTAAATAAAATATTTCTCTCTCCTTAATATAAAGTACCATCCACCCCTAAATAAAAAAATATCTCTCCCGTTAATATAAAGTACATCCATCCCCTAAATAAAATATTTCTCTCCCCTAAATATAAAGTGCATCAATCCCCTAAATAAAAAGTACATCCATCCCCTAAATAAAATATTTCTCTCCCCTAAATGTAAAGTACATCCATCCCCTAAATAACATATTTCTATCCCCTTAATATAAAGTACATCCATCCCCTAAATAAAATATTTCTCTCCCCTTAATATAAAGTACATCCATCCCCTAAATAAAATATTTCTCGCCCCTTAATATAAAGTGCATCCATCCCCTAAATAAAATATTTCTCTCCCCTTAATATAAAGTACATCCATCCCCTAAATAAAAAGTACATCCATCCCCTAAATAAAATATTTTTCTCCCCTACATATAAAGTACATCTATCCCCTAAATAAAAAGTACAATTCCACCCTCTAAATAAATCTTCCCTAAATATAAAGTACATCCATCCCCTAAATGAAGAGTACATCAATCCCCTACATCTATATGAAAATCATTTTCATATAGGGAAAAGAGATACTTTTGATTTGGGATAGACATACTTTTCAAATACTTTGTATGAAGAATGGCAGTGGTAATACAAAGGGTATTGTAAAGTTTAAGCAACCAAATATGAACAACCAACCCATGTGAAAAAAACCCACAATTATATGAAGGATAAACAAACATATAATCTGTGTGACTCCCCATAAAGTGTTGTTCAGTAAATCCAACAATTATCATTGTACTACAAATACTAGACAAGTTGCCTGGTTTCTTTGTGCAAACTTAACGACCACCAAAAGATAGTTAGAGTTACTTTTATTATATATTAGTTGGGATTAATGTTAGTGTTAGTGTTAGTGTTAGTGTTAGGGTAAGGTTATAGGTTAAAGGTTAAAGGTTATAGTTCAGGTTAAGGTTACATAAAGAAGGTTAAAGGAGTGATCAAAGCTTGCACAAATTAAGCAACAAAGTCTATCATTTGAAGTACAATGAAGATTTGTATCGTGTTACTTAAATTTAAATACCAGATATCTGATCATTTCGCAGTGAACATAAATTTATAATCACACCAAAGTATTACCATTACCTAACTTAACAAACCAACTGGCCTTGTGATAAAAACAAAGTAGTTGTGTTCTATTATGTTCAAGGACAATAGCCAAAAATTAAATGCAGGAATGTAATGTTAATCAGTGTCCAAAATCTGCTTGTACAAGTTGATGGTAATTAAGTTCATAATATCTTGACAGTCAAGGGCAAAGGTCAGTTTTTACACAGAAAGCTCATCTAAAAGGTATGTTTACAATATACTTAAATTTGTCTGTACAAAATATTAACAGTATTGAGTAAATTGCTAGCTGACCTTGAATATGAAGGTCAAAGTCATAGGTTACTGTCTTTGATAATATCTAGCATGGTACATGCCTATGGCTCCCCTTCAGGTTGGCATGCATGTTGACAGTGGCATGCATGGTGATGCATCAGATGTCTATGAATAAGTGCACCTATATACAATCTTTGGTACAGTTCTTTATGTGCAGCGCATTCAAAGTGCTCATGAGAGTTTGATTCCTGCAATCGAAAAATCATTGAAATAATTCAATATTAACTCACAGTAAAGCTCATGCAAATATTATTCTAAATTACAAATAATAAATACAAAGATGTAAATGAATGGACAGACCTTCCATCAATAAAACTTTAAAGATTAACACACTTCTTTGCAAGCTCTTATCTGGTCCATAGCCAGTGTCTTAAACCAACAGCTGGCTACTCTATTCAGTACAGGCAGTGAGCTTTGGGTTATTTTCAAGTGGAATATAGACAATAATTCAACTGATGGCAAGGATGTCAAACTTACTTCATCCTGTTTTCTTCAGATTTCTTCTTCAATTCCAGTAATACAAATGCCTGACGTACAAATACGATCTGAAATACCAGGAGAAACATTTTATGAACTGAACAGAACTGAAATACAACTCAAAAACACTTGTTCTCATCTTTTTATATGATCCCATGTCAGGAACTTCCATCTGTAATTCTGAGTAAATTACCTACCAGACTTTTATATCAACTACATAATCAACTGAAATGGTACTAAAAATCATGATTTTCCCTCAACACAAACCTCAATAAAACATCTATCAAGAAAACAATTTCCTTGTGACTGACAAGTACATAAAATAAGAAGATTATTACCAAACTGCTCAATAAAATACTTGCTTTTCTCTTCTTTCTCTGATAATAGCTTTTTTCGACAGCTTTGAAGTCATAAATTGTGGTAATACATTTTCTTGGCAGCATTGGCATGGTCTAAAAACAAGGAAACACATTATTAACAAGTCTTGGTCAAAAACGTAACTTTCCCTCTATCAGCTCAATATTCTGACTTCAACAATAAATATGACTGCCATCCAACTCATATTGTAAAAGTCAACAAACATAATTACATGCATATGTGGACTACTGTATACAACATTTGTGCTAGATTTGGTTGAAAGTCGCCCATGGATCTCAGAGGTGTAACCCCCCCCCCCCCCCCTTTTATAATTTGGGCAATATGACTTTAGACATTGTGATAAAGATCAAGGGTCTGGGTTATGAAGACAAACTTTGATGAGATTGCAAAATTGGAAACTTACCTACGTCGGCTTCTTGTTTGATAGCTTTCTGTCATATTCTTCATAGATGTCACCTGAAAACAAATAAAACATTACTATAGCTGGATGGCCATTGGATGTCAGTGTACATCCACACTTTGAATAATTTTGGCTTTTTCACTTTGAACATCGGCATCAAGATCAAGGGGCCGGGGTTATTAAAACTAACTTTGAAGAGATTGCAATATTTGACACTTACTTATGTCTTCTTCTTGTTTGATAACTTTCTTCTATAGCATAATCCTCTTCAATTCTGGTCATATTAATTCTTCATGGGTAAGATCTGTAAACAAAGAAAACATTAATATGAACTGAATTGAACAGAATACCAAGCACATTTAAACTGAATGCCTTCCATAAGGGCAAAGTCTTTAGATTTTTGTTCCTACACACAATAATTGTTTGAATGCAACATTAACAGAACATATACAATTAGTTATGTTTGAAGTATGTACCAAATTTACTTGAATTAGGAGAGTGCATTTAGTAAAGTAGAACTAGTGGTCACCAGTTGCAAACTGTTTTGCTTGTCTGTTCAAACTAGCAAGACTTCATGGAAGGTACAGACCCTCCTCGAATACTTGACTTCTATGTGACTGAACACAACATGATTTAAAAGAATTTACTGGCAAGAAATAGATACTTATGCAGGAAATGGCTGCATTTCAATAACCGACCTCTTTGGTCAACTTTGTGTATGTCCCAGTTGACATGTCACCTTTGTGCCAGGTTTGAAAGAAATTGGATACAGCATGTCTGAGAAATGATGTATTACGCACAGACAGATGCATGCAGGCATGGACAAAAACGGTGGGTGGATCCCATTCTAATAGTCCCCCTTTTAGAGACTAATGATTCATTTTAGGAGTGAATATTATTCATTTTAGTGAGATTAGAATATCAAGATTGCAAAATATGAAACTTACTTGTGCTCTTCTTTTAATAACATTCTAAGCTAGCTTTCTTCATCGTTCCTGGGTGTGATATAAAAAATAAGGCAAAGACATTATCAAATAAACTGAAAAGAAATAATATATATATATATACATACCTCTCATATATACACACTTGCTCTCATAATTTTATATCAATCCCATGTCAGAAACAATAAATCTGTAAATCTAAGGAAACGTGGTCAATAGGCCTATATATATACTATTAGATAGAAGTAGAGTTTTAGCAGGGCGTGGCACCCTGCTATCCACACCTGGCATCTTCCTATTGACGCCAAGTGCAATGTTTTGATGTTTATTTATAAACCATTTGACCAAACCCTCTAAGCACACAAATGCCCTAAAAAAACTCATTCGTTCACACCTTTTCCAAAGCAGTGATACATGGGTATTATCTGACAAGAAAAAAACATTATCAAATAAATTGTACAGAATTATATTATAGCATTACCAATTCCAGTGAATTTTGTGACGTCATCGCCGTACATTATTACTGATAATGTACTCCGTTATTGGGCATCGCAGCCCCGGAACGAGCATAACAATACAAGCTTATTTGTTCTGTTTCTTCATACGACTAGGTATCTTTTCGAAATGTATGTTGTTACTTATGATTGTCATTTCCACTGTGTAAAAATACAACGCATTCATGAAACAAATTTGTGTTCACAGCAGTTCATTGAAGTGTATATGTGTGTGTACGTGTACGTACGTGTGTCGCTATGATTAGTATTCAGCTTCCGGGCCGAACATGGCAGACGATGTTCAGCGCTGTGTATAGTATACGTTGTTTTGCGTTTCTCGGTCTACAAATTCACTGGAATTGGCAAAACTATAAAATAATAACAATAATGTATGCCCTCCCAGTCCACAATGGACTCAAGCAAACTTTGCACTCCATAATGGGCTCGGCTGTCGCCTCGCCCATTATGTCGTTCAAAGTTTGCTTTCGTCCATTATGGGCTGGGAGGGCGTACATTATTGTTTAAATATATAGGTATTTACTTTTGATATTCTTTTCCTTTAGACTTTCTTCAGTAGTGTTTTCTTCAATGTTGAGTCAATTGTTTTACCTTAGTAGAGAAGTGAAATACAGATTTACATGGATTATTTATATCTATGGTGATCCAACAATGGTGTTTTCAGATCTATAAAGAAAACACTTTGGCTCTCTTAACCATCACTTTCCCTCTACACAATCTTTGATAAAACCATCCAGTGAGAAAAAATTTCTTCACGACTTGGCAAATCATACATTTGGAAGAGACTGCAAGACTTGAAACTTACTATCTTCTTTATCTTCTGATAACCTTTTTCTTGAGCTTCCTTAAATCTGGTGATACAAGTTCCTGGGGTATGAGCATGATCTGGAATACAAGCACAAACCGCTTGTTTTATGAACTGAACTATGACCCCCCCCCCCCCCCGAAATACTTTACTTCTATGTGACAGAATGGAGACATGATTTAAAAGAACTTGGCTACAAATATGGCTGCCATTCAATAGAAATTACATTAGCACCACTAAACACTACAATGTGTGTGATAGGTAGGAATTGGCTGGATTTTGATAATTGGCCCTGAAGGTCAAGGTCTCCAAACATAGCTTGAATCTGATAATATGGGGGTAGACAATTGAATGACGTGTCATGGGTATTGCAGTTTTTGAGTTATGCAGTGTTTATTTTTAACCACAAATATTGCCGCCTGAGAAATGATGTACTACACACAGACAGACGCATGCAGGCATGGACAAAAAAGGTGGGTGGAGCCCATTGGAATAGTCCCCCTTTGTGAGACTAATGATTGATTGTATCAGAACATCAAGATTGCAAAATAAGAAACTTACTTGTCCTCTTCTTTTAATAACATTCTTCGCTAGCTTTCTTCATCATTCCTGGGTGTGATTGAAAAATAGGGTAAACACATTATCAAATAAACTGAATAGAAATAATATAGAGATACATACCTCTCATATTTTTTTCTTTTAATAAAGTTTCTTCAGCAGCATCCTTCTTCATCAATGATGACTCAATTGTGTTACCTGAGAGGAGAGGAGAAATACTGCATTTCATGGTTTATTTAAATGTATGGTGATCCAACAACGGGTTATTCAGATAAATATACAAAAGAATTTGGGTCTCTCAACCATCATTTTCCCTCCACACAAGCCTCAATAAAACATTTTTTCATGACAGACAAAAACATAAAATTTGCAAGGACTCAAAGATTTGAAACTTACATATATGCTTTATCTTCTAATAACTTCATCAGCTTTTCCAGTGATCTGAAAAAAACGAGGAAAAAACATTATTAAAATAGACAAAATCATATAGGTACTTGCCTTTGATATTCTTTTTCTTGAAATCTTTCAGCGGTATAGAGTCCTTCTTCATTGTTGTCTGTGTAGAGAAAAAGAGAAAAAGAGATTTATATGGGTATTAACAAGTAAAGCCATTGCTTTACTCAAACAAGACTTACCCCGGTACCTTCTTTATAAGACTGCAGATAACCAGATTCGCTGCGCTGCATCTGTTCATCGAAAATAGCTTGCATAGTGGTTTGCAGTTTACAACTGACCACTATAGCAAGACATATTTACATGTAGAACAGTTAGAAAAATCATTCAAGATTTCTGTGAACCAATAAGGTTTTATCAGTTTGCAACCAAGTAACACCACATGTTTGATCAGTTTACAAACTATGCGCAATTGTGCACGCGTGGTAATCTGCAGGTTACATACGCTGATGACAGCCATTGACCAAAGTGTGTACTCACTTCTTGGCCAATGACCGTCTGATTATCAAGATTTGGTGGATGTCCAATCTTTAGTCCAGTATTCCTCTTCTAGCCAGTGTATGATAACTGATTGGTGAACTTCAATTCCGAGAGATGTCTTCTGCAGTTATGACAGTAGTCTGGTACATGTGATGTACTTTTAATAGTTATCACAGATTACTACCATTATCAGAGTAGTGGTATCCTTTGTTGTCATAGAGGGGATATCCTCATAACATACATCTAGGAGTAACATGAGTTACACTTCCATGTTACAACTCTTCATTTTAACTTTAGTCCAAACAGGTTGTAACCCAGTGGGGCTGGTTCTTCTTGTCCTTTCAATCACCTTGATATTTTTCTTTTCACACGTTTTATAATGTGTCCTATTTATCACTACTTCACTTTCTTTTATACAGGTTGCTGTGAATCTTCTATATGTATTTGTTTTGCTCACACATCGTTTATTGTGTCGTTTATGCCACTCTTCCTTTGTCCAGTGTTCTTGTCCTGTGTCGCCTATTAGCCTGTTTGTAAGGTTGGCACTATGTCCATTGCATATCAGTGTCCTGTTTATTTACATGTCGTTTTACATCGCCACGTTCTGTGTTTCGCATGACCTGTTTCATTTTGTGTCCACACTAGTGTACCAGTTTCATACTGTAGACTGTTTTTTAATGTCCTTTTATATGTTTTATACGTTTTTTAATTGTCTATGTTTTCAACGTGTCTTCTCACTTGCCACTAACCCCCGTGTTTTGCACTGTGGCCCATTTCATTTTATGTCCACACTAATGTGCCAGTTTCGCACTGTAGACTTGTTTTTTAATGTCCTTTTATATTGCCATTATCTCTGTTTTCAACGTGTCCTCTCACTTGCCACTTTTCGTGTTTTGCACTGTGGCCCATTTCATTTTATGTCCACACTAATGTGCCAGTTTCGCACTGTGGACTGTTTTTTAATGTCCTTTTATATCGCAATTGTTTCTGTTTTCAATGTGTCCTCTCACTTGCCACTTTTCTTGTTTCGCACTGTGGCTCGTTTAAGTTTATGTCCACACTAATGTGCTAGTCTTGCACTGTGAACTGTTTTTTAATGTCCTTTTATATCGCCATTGTCTCTGTTTCCAACGTGTCCTCTCACTTGCCACTTTTCTTGTTTCGCACTGTGGCCCGTTTCATTTTATGTCCACACTAATGTGCCAGTTTTGCACTGTGGACTGTTTTTTAATGTCATTTTATATCACCACGATCTGTTTCCAACATGTCCTCTCACTTGCCATTTTTCTTATTTCACACTGTGGCCCATTTTATTTTGTGTCCACACTAATGTGCCAGTTTCGCACTGTAGACTTGTTTTTTTAATGTCCTTTTATATCGCAATTGTCTCTGTTTTCAATGTGTCCTCTCACTTGCCACTTTTCTTGTTTCGCACTGTGGCCTGTTTTATTTTGTGTCCACACTAATGTGCCAGTTTCGCACTGTAGACTGTTTTTGAAAGTCCTTTTACATCACCACTCTCTGTTTTCAACATGTCCACTCACTTGCCACTTTTCTTGTTTCGCACTGTGGCCCGTTTCATTTTGTGTCCACAGTTATGTGCCAGTTTCGCACTGTAGACTTGTTTTTTAATGTCCTTTTATATCGCAATTGTCTCTGTTTTCAATGTGTCCTCTCACTTGCCACTTTTCTTGTTTCGCATAGTGGCCTGTTTCATTTTATGTCCACACTAGTGTGCCAGTTTCGCACTGTGGACTGTTTTTTAATGTCATTTTATATCTGTCTGTTTTCAACATGTCCTCTCACTTGCCATTTTTGTTATTTCACACTGTTGCCCATTTTATTTTGTGTCCACACTAATGTGCCAGTTTCGCACTGTGGACTGTTTTTTAATGTCCTTTCATATCGCAATTGTTTCTGTTTTCAACATGTCCTCTCAATTGCCACCTTTTTTTCACACTGTGGCCGGTTTCATTTTATTTCCACACTAATGTGCCAGTTTCGCACTGTGAACTGTTTTTAATGTCTTTTTATTTAACCACTGTCTGTTTTCAACGTGTCCTCTCACTTGCCACTTTTCTTGTTTCACACTGTGGCCTGTTTCATTTTATGTCCACACTAATGTGCCAGTTTTGCACTGTGAACTATTTTTAATGTCCTTTTATATCGCCATTGTCTGTTTTCAACATGTCCTGTCACTTGCCACTTTCCTTGTTTCGCACTGTGGCCCATTTTATTTTGTGTCCACACTAATGTGCCAGTTTTGCACTGTGGACTGTTTTTTAATATCCTTTTATATCGCCATTGTCTCTGTTTTCAATGTGTCCTCTCACTTGCCACTTTCCTTGTTTCGCACTGTGGCCCATTTTATTTTGTGTCCACAATAATGTGCCAGTTTCGCACTGTGGACTTGTTTTTTAATGTCCTTTTATATCGCAATTGTCTCTGTTTTCAATGTGTCCTCTCACTTGCCACTTTTCTTGTTTTGCACTGTGGCCTGTTTTATTTTATGTCCACACTAATGTGCCAGTTTTGCACTGTGAACTGTTTTTACTGTCCTTTTACATCGCCATTGTCTGTTTTCAACATGTCCTCTCTCTTGCCACTTTTCTTGTTTCACACTGTGACCCGTTTCATTTTGTGTCCACACTAATGTGCTAGTTTCGCACTGTGGACTGTTTTTTAATGTCTTTTTATATCACCACTGTCTGTTTTCAACATGTCCTCTCACTTGCCATTTTTCTTATTTCACACTGTGGCCCATTTTATTTTGTGTCCACACTAATGTGCCAGTTTCGCACTGTGGACTGTTTTTTAATGTCTTTTTATATCACCACTCTGTTTTCAACATGTCCTCTCACTTGCCACTTTTTTTTCACACTGTGGCCCGTTTCATTTTATTTCCACACTAATGTGCCAGTTTCGCACTGTTGACTGTTTTTTAATGTCTTTTTATTTAACCACTGTCTGTTTTCAACGTGTCCTCTCACTTGCCACTTTTCTTGTTTCGCACTGTGGCTCGTTTAAGTTTATGTCCACACTAATGTGCTAGTCTTGCACTGTGAACTGTTTTTTAATGTCCTTTTATATCACCATTGTCTCTGTTTTCAATGTGTCCTCTCACTTGCCACTTTTCTTGTTTCGCACTGTGGCCTGTTTTATTTTGTGTCCACACTAATGTGCCAGTTTCGCACTGTAGACTTGTTTTTTTAATGTCCTTTTATATCGCAATTGTCTCTGTTTTCAATGTGTCCTCTCACTTGCCACTTTTCTTGTTTCGCACTGTGGCCTGTTTTATTTTGTGTCCACACTAATGTGCCAGTTTCGCACTGTAGACTGTTTTTGAAAGTCCTTTTACATCACCACTCTCTGTTTTCAACATGTCCACTCACTTGCCACTTTTCTTGTTTCGCACTGTGGCCCGTTTCATTTTGTGTCCACAGTTATGTGCCAGTTTCGCACTGTAGACTTGTTTTTTAATGTCCTTTTATATCGCAATTGTCTCTGTTTTCAATGTGTCCTCTCACTTGCCACTTTTCTTGTTTCGCATAGTGGCCTGTTTCATTTTATGTCCACACTAGTGTGCCAGTTTCGCACTGTGGACTGTTTTTTAATGTCATTTTATATCTGTCTGTTTTCAACATGTCCTCTCACTTGCCATTTTTGTTATTTCACACTGTTGCCCATTTTATTTTGTGTCCACACTAATGTGCCAGTTTCGCACTGTGGACTGTTTTTTAATGTCCTTTCATATCGCAATTGTTTCTGTTTTCAACATGTCCTCTCAATTGCCACTTTTTTTTCACACTGTGGCCGGTTTCATTTTATTTCCACACTAATGTGCCAGTTTCGCACTGTGAACTGTTTTTAATGTCTTTTTATTTAACCACTGTCTGTTTTCAACATGTCCTCTCACTTGCCACTTTTCTTGTTTCACACTGTGGCCTGTTTCATTTTATTTCCACACTAATGTGCCAGTTTCGCACTGTTGACTGTTTTTTAATGTCTTTTTATTTAACCACTGTCTGTTTTCAACGTGTCCTCTCACTTGCCACTTTTCTTGTTTCGCACAGTGGCCTGTTACATTTTGTGTCCACACTAGTGTGCCAGTTTCGCACTGTGGACTGATTTTTAATGTCATTTTATATCACCACTGTCTGTTTTCAACATGTCCTCTCACTTGCCATTTTTTTTTCTTTCGCACTGTGGCCCATTTCATTTTATGTCCACACTAATGTGCCAGTTTTGCACTGTGAACTGTTTTTTTAATGTCTTTTTACATAACCACTGTCTGTTTTCAACGTGTCCTCTCACTTGCCACTTTTCTTGTTTCACACTGTGGCCCGTTTCATTTTATGGCCACACTAATGTGCCAGTTTCGCACTGTGGACTGTTTTTTAATGTCTTTTTATATAACCACTGTCTGTTTTCAACGTGTCCTCTCAATTGCCATTTTTCTTGTTTCGCACTGTGGCCTGTTTTATTTTATGTCCACAGTTATGTGCCAGTTTCGCACTGTGGACTTGTTTTTTAATGTCCTTATATATCGCCATTGTCTGTTTTCAACATGTCCTCTCACTTGCCACTTTTCTTGTTTCGCACTGTGGCCTGTTTCATTCTATGTCCACACTAATGTGACAGTTTCGCACTGTAGACTTGTTTTTTAATGTCCTTTTATATCAGCTCAGTGTCTGTTTAACACCTTAGCCTGTTTGTAACATTGACACTACATCCATTTCACATCAGTGTCTAGTTTATTTACGTGTCCTCTTACCTGCCACTTTTCTTGTTTCAGAATGGTGGCGTGCTGTTTACATGTCATTTTATTTCACCACTTTGCTCATTTCATTTTTCATATCAATTTACCCTTTCCACTGTGTACATTTCACTACAGTAGCCTATTTTTTCATCTTGTTTTACCCTTGCCACTGTGATCGTTTTTGCACAGGTGGCCTATTGTTTTTCCATCCTTACATGTATATCACAATTGCATATTTTTTCACATCTGAGAATTCTGGAAGCACACATTCCATCCACTTAGTTGAGGTATCCAAATCTCCTGGTTCATTAGGTTTTTTAAATCTCCAGTTGGCATCACCAGTAGTTACCATATGTCATCCATCTCAGAAGGATGAAGTTCAAAATCTCCATAGGCATTCACAGAGGAGATCCTTCGCATTAGGATGTTTATGATTCCAAATTTGTAGTACCGGTAGGCACTAAAGCTACCATCTCTCTGTCCATCCCATTGCAATGATGGACTTCTTTACCAAAAGGAGGTAATAGGTGGATGTTTTTTATGTTCTTGTGTTTTGGGCTGCAAGTTCATTAACCTGATCCTGTAACACTTGAATACTTGACAGTGCTTGACTGACCAAATGTTTGATTTGCTCTTCTCCCTGGGTTTACTTTGTAAATTCCAAATCTTTGTTCTTAAGGAGCTGTCATCTTTGGGATGAAATTGAAATTTATATGTATTGGTGCATCTGACTAAGTCAATATGTAGGATGGAATGTCATTTTTTTACCTTGTCTGACTACCATCACGCAGAACTTGGTTGTTGCTGATTATGTGTGGCAGAGTATACAATGGAGTTTGTGTTGTATTCCATATACACATTCTTCATATATATGTAGTCCATCCTGCCTGGGAAGTAGCAGCTTACATCAGATCAGTGTTCTCCCCAGGATTTTGTCACAAGAGGGGGGAATTGTTGCTGAGCGGAGCGAAGCACTGCGTGCGCTTTGCGCACGCTGGGGGGTGGTCAGGAGGGGGGTGTCCCCCCTCCTGCCTAGGAACTTTTGCAATTTGCATTTTGAAATGGTGGCTTTTGGTGGCACTTTATTTAGCCATTTTAACCCACTTTAATCATGCGAATTTCAACACAACTGAAGTGTCAAAGTGAGTTTTGATATCTTAATGTTTAAATAGTGACAGAATTTAGCCAAATTTACCTGTGTCAAAAAAATAGTTTTTTAATAGTTTGTCCTAAATAGTTACTCAAATAGCTCATTTTAACACAAATGCTGAAAGAGTGTAACAAAACAAAATCTTCAACTTTCTGTAAAAAATTGCAGCAAATTTCAAGATGTTTCAGGACAGTTGTAGTGTTTACTACAAAACGAAATCCATTTTCAAGAGCTTCATTGCATCATCACCATACCACTACCAAAACAAACAAAAGTCAAACACATAAGGGTGAAGATAACTTTGCCTTTATGCATAACAGCTGAGTAACTTGTCTCACTTCTGTGAGAATTCTCCTGTCTTTGTAATTTCCCCATTGGTGACTGCTTGTTCAAAGTAAACAGTGTCAGATTTGGTCCATCTATTGATATTCCCATAGTGATTCAATTCGTCTAAATGTACTCTTTTCTAGTTGACTTCTCATTAAATTTATCATTTAATTCCCGGACTTGAGAACTGCTCAGAATGACGGACCAGTATTTGCGGTGACGCAAAACCATGCGTATTATACCGTACGCAATGGAAATTAATTTTTTATGCATATTTGATCGAACGATCCGTATCCTATACGCAACGAATTTTGTTACATTTGCCATACCCCTCGACTGACGATCGTACTATACTGAGTGAGAGTCGATTGTTTTTATTTTGATACATAATATTATTATAGACCACTAACAAACTTGTACCCTGGCCCTGTTACAGTCAATGTAAAAAAGACGCAACACTAATGTTGCAATTTTTGATGCCATTGTTGTGTCTAACTGGAAAATTAATAGTACATGCCAAACACAGCTGCACATGTTCAAATGGACACTCAATACGTCACGCTCCCACGTCAAAAAAAACTCACACTGTCTGACATGCCTAGCCATGATATAGTTCTCTTCAGCATGTTCAGTTTTTTTACGAAAACAAAAATAGTCGGTGACAATACGGCATGGCAGTTTCAGTTAGCACAGGTCTTTTTTGAAAGAAGGCGAAACCGCTTCGTGTCACTATGGGTGGTAATGAAGTCAATCAAAAGAAAATGAAATAAAACGAATCGGAATACATAGTTTTCAAGTGGGACAGGTATCCGACAAAACTTTCTGCTACGACGACTCACTAAGATTTTGAAAGGTCAAAGATTGTACTATGACGACACATGCAACGTCCAAACTATTAAACTAAAGGGAAGGGACAGAGGGGAACTTAGCGTTCAACTTCAATACTGACGTAGCCATGGAAAATTTTACTTGCGTGTTTTTATATTAAGAGAAGCAATTCATAGACACAGCGACTCTGAAAACCATAGATTTTGTAGTACATTTAGTGTACACGTAAAAACAGACCGTTCCGAGACTTTTGTCACGGCCCACCTATCCATGAACAATGGAATCGCCCACATTGACACCACGTGTTTATCTGTGTTGAGGCCATCGCATCTCACCCGATATCTCCGTAAGTTCGATCGTGGTTCGATGGGTACGAAAATATTAGCCCATTTTCGTTTCGATTACAATTCAATAAATAGTTAAGGAACTAGAATGTACCATTTTGTTCATTTTAGTGACATATTATTTAGTATCATCTAAGTAGTGTCGGTGAACAACACAAGCCTTTCAAAGTTTCGCATTTCATTTTGTTTTTGTACCGTAAACTCGAGAAAGTGTGTGTTTACATGCAAACAATCCCACGATCTGAGTTCAAGTTCGCCCTGAAAAGGGCCGACGTGTAAAATATTCCGTGTACCTCCTGATCTTCATTGAGCTAAATGACGGAGGAAAGACATGTTGACTGTTTGAAAGCTATAGAATGAATGACAAGTTTGATGAAAGTATATGCGTGAATGTGATTCGCACGAAGTTTGACATCAGTGACAGTAGCCTCTTTACCGAGATATTTGACTTTCCAAAATGGCGACCATGAGATCGTAGCGAAACCGCGAGAGAAGTAAATCGTTTTGCCCCGTTTGTTGAAAAAATATTCAATTCATTTTTTTTTCGTCAAAACTTACAAGGGGGCGCCAAGAATTTACAAGAGGGCGCGGCGCCCCTGTTACCTTGTTCAGGGAGAACACTGTCAGATTATACAGTCATCAGCTCCTCTCCCCATTGAGGGTGTCCTCAAGGAAGGCTCTATTAGCCATAGAGTAATGGCTTTTCAGTCACACATTAAAACCTGTTCATACAACATATCTGTATGCATAATCTGAAAGAAAGAAACAAAAAAAAATGTCAGTGTTCTGACAAGGTTTAAAGCTAGTGGTGTCAATATCCCATAGGCTGCAACAAAATGGGGACATTTTACCTCAGGATGGCGACAATCATCAGTTGATAATAAAACCTTAAACTAACTATTTTTGATAGATAATCAACTACCCAGTTATTTCACAATCAAAATTAACACTATAATATATAAGCCTAGTAAACTATTTTTGCAAATATCAGGGGAGGAATTCAAATTTCAATATCGCCAAAGCAAAGCTGTCTACCCTAATATCATTTACAATGTAAACAAGTCATTGAGAATAACATAGTCCCCACTATGATTGGGTTTTAAGGAACTGGCAGTTTATGTTGTCATTTTCTTGATATCACTACTCTGATCACGCAACAACACTTGTGAACCTAAATCAAACAGATTTAGATATGCCTACTCATGTTGTGTCTCCTCGTTGGACATGGGACATGCCTACTCTTCAAGATGATGTGATGGAATAAACCATTCAACAATAAAGGATGGGTCGGGTACGGGGGGGTGGGGGGGGGGTTGGAGGCTGTTCAAGCATGTCTGAGTTATGGCTTTGGACATGAAAACTGCACCAACAAAATTGCTGCCAGGCAGATTGTATCACGACGAAAATGGATATGCACATGTATGTCATAGCACACTGTCCTAATACCATCTTTGAATGAGATTTGTTCAAGCATGTCCGAGTTCTGGCTTTGGACATGGAAAATTCGCAAACAAAATGGCTGCCTGGCAGCCATATTGGATCGTATCATGATAAAAATTGATATGTACATGTATATCATAGAACACTGTGCTAATACCAACTTTGAATGAAATCTGTTCAAGTATATCTGAGTTATGGCTTTGGACATGAAAATTCACAAACAAATTGGTTGCTAGGCGGCCATATTGGATTGTATTACATCAACAACGAATATGCACATATATGTCATAGAACACTGTCCTAATACCAACTTTAACAATAATCTTTATTTATACTGGTTGGTTCTTTAAGCATATAAACACTTGTCTCCCAAGAAGTTCAGTGAGGGCCATCCCTCATGGGTTCAGTGTTAATGCACTCTTCTTACTTACAGCGTGGTAAATTTAATCGAACCCTGAATGGGGTTCGAACCCCGACCGCAGTGGTAAGAGGCAAGTGGTTTAACCACTCAGCCACCGACAACTTTGAATGAGATCTGCTCATACATGTCTGAGTTATGGCTTTGGACATGGAAAATTCGCAAACAAAATGGCTGCTAGGCGGCCATATTGGATTGTATCACGGCAACAATGAATACGCACATATATTTCATAGAACACTGTCCTAATACAAACTTTAAATGAGATCTACTTAAGCACGTCTGAGTTATGGCTTTGGAAATGGAAAATTCGCAAACAAAATGGCTGCTAGGCTGCCATATTGGATCGTATCACAACAAAAATGAATATGAACATGTATGTCATACAACGCTGTGCTAATACCACCTTTGAATGGGAACTGTTCAAGCATGTCTGAGTTGTGGCTTTGGACATGGAAAATTCGCAAACAAAATGGCTGCCAGGCATCCATATTGGATCGTATCATGACGAAAATTGATATGCACATGTATGTCATAGAACGCTGTGCTAATACCACCTTTGAATGAGATCTGTTCAAGCATGTCCGAGTTATGGCTTTGGACATGGAATTTTCACAAACAAAATGGCTGCCAGGCAGCCATATTGGATCGTATCATGACGAAAATTGATTTGCACATGTATGTCATAGAATACTGTGCTAATACCACCTTTGAATGAGATCTGTTCAAGCATGTCTGAGTTATGGCTTTGGACATGGAAAATTTGCAAACAAAATGGCTGCTAGGCGGCCATATTGGATTGTATCGCGACGAAAATGGATATGCACATGTATGTCATAGAACACTGTCCTAATACCACCTTTGTTTTGTTGCTAGGCATATTTGAATACATTTTGAAATGCTTATTCAATTGCCTTTTAATCCCAGTGATTATCTTTGTGAAAAACCTCACCATTTGGCTATTGCTATTGGCGTGATCTTGTTGCTAGGGAAATTTACATAATGTTTTGAATGCATATTCAATTGTCTTTTAATCCCAGTGGTTATCTTTGTGAAATACCTCATCGTTTGGCTGTTGCTATGGCTGTGGTCTTGTTGCTAGGCATATTTTGAATGCTTAAACACTCCTAAGAATGTTCCCACCAAATTTCAGACCCATCTGCCCAATAGTTTTTGAGTAAGGTTTTTGACCAAAAATTACATTTTCGACCTAAATCACACACCGGGAGTAAGATCATTTTGATTTGAATGATTTCCCAACTCCAGTTCAGTTGTGCTAAAAAGCAACAAGACATCATATCACAAGCTTTTAATGAAAAATTAAAACGAAAGTCTGGACTGCAAACTCATGACTACTTTTTTCCCATATATGGTAAGGCTCATTAGCAAAAGAACTTTCACCTCGCCTGTACTCGTTTCTGCACTGCCATTACCATATCAGCAATTTTAACGTGGTGATTTTGCCACCAATATTGATCATACAAAATCAAAACTTCATAAATGAACCACAAAGTACATTCCCTTTCAAAATGAGGTAATTTTAGGATGAGTATTATCATTTTTATTGACGACTGACTGTCAAAAATCGTCCCCAATTCAACTTAATGACTTTGTCAATGGAGAGCATACATATCTACTGGAATGAACCATTCTGTAGAAGGGGTGCAGAATTTGGATTTGAAGTCCGCAACCCTGTTTCGAACAAACACTTTGCACATAATGCATAGAATTAAGACTATAGCACATATTACATTGCTTGTTTGACGTTAATGGTGTCTTTTGAAAAGTGGCAGTTTACAAAGTCTCCTAGACTGATTTTCAATATGGCGTCGGTCACAATGCTCATTAGCATATTAATTTTTTTTACATTACAAAAAAAATCATCAAAAATAGAAAAGATGTGCTGACTTGAAATTAACAAATTAACGGGTTTTCACTCGAAAAAAACAATTCTGTGAATAATGACACTCTGAACGCAGCGATTTCTCGGACGATGTTACCACTGTAACGTATGGCTGGCAACGACTTGCTTCCGGGTTAGTCCCTCATGCATCCGGGTACTTGAGATTGTCGCCGTATGGAACTACCACATAGGTAATTTTGACGCTGTTATTTTGCCACCAAGATTGATCGTACGAAAACAAAACTCCATAAATGAACCACAAAGTACTTTCCCTTTCAAAATGTGATAATTTTAGAAAGAGTATTATCGTTTTTATTGACGACTGACTGTCAAAAATCGTCCCATACACTTCAGTTCAGGCATGCTCATAGAGCTCATTTGATCGTGAGGTGCGTGTATACTGGAATGAACCATTCTGTAGGAGGGTGGAGAATTTGGATTTGAAGTTTACAACCCTGTTTCAAACAAATACTTTGCACACAATATTTGTCATTTGGGCGCACAATGCGTAGAATTAAGACTACAGCACATATTACATTGCTTGTTTGACGTCAATAGTGTCTTTTGAAAAGTTGCAGTTTACCTAAAGTCTCGTGGACTGATTTCCAATATGGCGGCGGTCATAATGCTCATTACCATATTCATTTTTTTTTAAAATTACAAAAAAAAAATCATAAAAAATAGAAAAGAAGACGTGCTGACTTGAAATTAACAAATCTAAGTAAGCTACCCCTGCGCATCAACACACCAGATATCAAAGCAATCTGACAAGAAGTTTTCAAGGAGATGATGAAAATGACATTTTATGAAAAAAAAATCATAAAAAATTGAAAATGGCACAGATCAACTTGGCATGAAAAATCTGAATAGCCTCCCCCCAGGGAACAAGCACACCAAATATCGAAGAATTCCGACTGTCACTTTCGGAGTAGATAATGAAAATATAAAAGTTTGACGGACAC
This sequence comes from Glandiceps talaboti, assembly GCF_964340395.1. Taxonomy (NCBI): domain Eukaryota; kingdom Metazoa; phylum Hemichordata; class Enteropneusta; family Spengelidae; genus Glandiceps; species Glandiceps talaboti. Next base: position 2,906,832 of record NC_135556.1, on the reverse strand, counting down.
CTATGATTCACTCTACTCTCTATACTCTATACAACCTATATATAATATTACCTAAAGCTACGCTTTCAGCTTTTGCTGACAGCGGAGCTAAAAAAGTTGACAGACAGACCATGATCACTTATACCTCTATACCTACATATGTATACCAACCTATACCTAAAGCTTATGCTGTCAGTGAAAAATTAACAAGATGACTTTGCTTGCATGGTTCCCTGTGGTAATTTATGTGTGCACATACAGTGCCTGCGTGTCTCTAGGGGTTTAGAATTATTATTATTGTAATGAACAGTGTGTGAAGCCTCTTTCTTATCTATCTAAATAGTTCTTGGACCTTGGACATTGAACATAAATAATAACACATGCCAACAAGCAAAATATCACAATTTAGTGCTTGCAAAAAGATTTGCACTCTTACAAAAAAATGTAATGTCAAAGCCAAAGGTGATTTTAGCTGGATTTATTTATCGTACAGTGCTATAATTTCCCTGGATATCTTAGATTGAAGGAAAATGGCCATGCAGTAATCAGTAAGATTTTACAGGACATTTTGCTACATTTGCAAGGTTAGACTATATCTTCAGTAAGATTTTACAGGACATTTCACTAGATTTGCAAGGTTAGACTATATCTTCTGTAAATTTTAAACAACATTTGCATAGACTTGCAAGGTTAGACTATATCTTCTGTAAATTTTACAGGACATTTCACTAGATTTGCAAGGTTAGACTATATCTTCTGTAAATTTTACAGGACATTTCGCTAGATTTGCAAGGTTAGACTATATCTTCTGTAAATGCTATACCATATGTTGTCTGTTAGACAGATAACACAACTTCACATGTATCTGAGTATGTGTTGTTGTCAATTATTTTTTTGATAGATGCAACAATACATAAAAATCAAAAATACACATCCCTAGTTTTCATTTTCAACAAAATTAAGATGAAACATTTTATAAAGCAAACATCAACTTAGTACAGTATCGGTTTCACTACGTCACTGTCAGTCCTCCGCTAGAACTGCTACAGTTCAATCATGTGTAAACTCCTATAAAAAATGTATCCAGGATCCTGTTGAAACTGAAATTCGAGCATATCCTATGTCTTAGTCTACCGATATACATGTGTCGCTCTCGATCACATTAAGGTTGTTGTATAGGCTATTTTTCATCCAATTCTTTATTGTAGAAATATTGTTGTAACTTTGTTAAAAATAAAGATAAATTGACACCAAATTTTCTGAGTTTGTCCCTTTAATATTCATCATAACATTAAAAACATTAAAGTAGAGTTTGTTTAAATTATGATGAAATTTGACACCTGTGTATATTATTATATCATATTTTTCATATTTTCCACTCTGTAATAGACAATTTTGATTTTTAAAAAAATTTTTTTTTACAGTTGTGATCATAAATATACAAGTCAAAATCTTTCTAAACAAAATTTTGAAATTTTGATCCAAAATGCTTCAAAGTAATAGTCAAAAAGGCAAATTTTGTTGTATGTGTACCCCATTTTCAACAAAGTAGTGCCAAGTGCCTGTTTCACTAACATAAAAACCCTCTAACCAATTTCTCGTCCTTCATCTCAATTATCAAATAAAACAAACCCGAATTCCCTAGCATGTATAATAAGCTAGAACGAGTAAAATGAAGAAACGTTCTAAATGGTCAAAATGGCAAAAAAATCCCATTTTTGACAACTTCTCAACCATTTCGTGGTACTTGTAAAAACAATACTTGCGAACGCGTAAGTGATTCTGTCTCTTTGAACCCTCTAGAATGAATGAAAATCGTAATATGGCTCGAAAACAGGTTAACACTCTGATATATATGGACGCTTACATTGCTAATATGTAGTGTTTCGGTAATGCGATCAACTGTGTCAAGGCTAGGGGGACATCAACAAACTCATGCATATCGCGCATGCGTATCTTTGATTTCAATACGGTCGCTCAGTTACTTTCTACAGCGTGTTATGAAAACTATTAGCTGCCGTTGGACAACTCTCAAAGACTCACTACCATATTTGGCATGCACTACCACGATGCCGAAAACGAAAATAGGTAAAAGACGTTCCAAACTTCGTTACGAGGCCTTGGCTGAGAATGGAGGGACAGTGTTTCCATGTGATCATATCTAGTCATGCTTGCAGACGTAACTTGTACGTGCGGGGTGACGGTAGATTATGAATATGACCTTGGAGGACAACTGATTGTCAGACTAGAGTTTCGAATTACTCCCTCTGAAACTACGCACCGAACTACAGCAGATCTTGTGTATTTTACGCATTTTCAATAAAAATTACATAGAAAAAATTGTGTCTGCAGACAACCATAAATTTGTGTCTGCAGACAATCGTACGCATTCCATTAGCCCAAGAAGACAGAGCGAGTTTGCCTACAGTGTAAGCTCACACGTGTGAACGGCGCGGTACAAGCAAACATGAGGTCTATGATGCAAATTGTCGTTCCTGAAATTGACTGTTCGATAGTCCATGACGACTCAAATGTACAATGTGAGCAAAATTAAAATGTTTCAATGTTTCAGTTAGGTCCTCAGTTTAATTGACGTGTGGTACGGATCATTCCCTAGGAAAATCATGATTTCAATCCGCAGATTGCTATAAATAAACACAGTTGCTTTGGATATGTTTGTTGTTGTGTCTTTGATTACTTGATGTGTCGCCCATGTCGGCATGCAATCTGAAAATGGTTGTTTTATTCAGGAAAGCGACTCTTAAAATGTATCTAAGCCGTTCATAAAATGTTCAATATTTGTTGGCACTATCAGCTAGTCATGACATCGACTAACATCGTAGAGACCCTGGGATTATATTTACCGCTACGGAGACCAAACTTGGCTCGATCAGTATTCACCATTCCGCATGCATTTGTTTTGAAATACATCGCTTGTGGTTGTATCGATGTGAACTCGTACTCGCACATGTGACACGGTGATGCCTTTAGTCTAGAAACGAATACGACGTGAATAGTAATACATGTAGTTTAGTTAAGATTGACTGCTTTCAGAGATGACACCATGGGTTTTGGAAATAGAACAAGTTTAATCAATCATAAAACAGCCTTCACCGAATTTTGAAAAACAAAACGTGGAAGGAAAATCATTTGACTTGAGATCGTGTACGTGTGTACATAATACATCAACGCCGTACTTCTGAACTTATGCTAAACTCGGAGTGTGGGCGATACTTCTGCGGACACCTGATTCTGTCAGAAGCACATGCTCACGATGACAAAAAAATTGTCATCCATCAAACGTTTTTTTTCTTTATAACAATTTTATAACAATTGACAAAAATGCCGACACTCAACGCTTTACAGTCAGGCATTTAAAATACTAAAACATCTTTACGGCAGACTCTCACACTCCCCATGTGTGTGTTACTCAGGAAGTTGTCGTAGAGGGCGCATCAGACTCCCCAGCAAAATGTCAATTACTCTTAGTTGGTCAAAGTTTGTGGCTGTGTTACTGCTTATTGACGGTTTGCCCTTTGCTAGTTCCGACTCCAGTGCGTCTAAATAATTAATGTATGAGTGGATTTACATAGTTTTATTGATAAATTCACCTGACGTCCTAGCCCACACAAATACCTTAATGCTTCCTAAATGTTATTTTCAAGTGGAAATCGTACTATATTCTCAATGTTACAGCTAAATTTTCAAATTCGGTAGACACGTTGACTAATACTGTGCATGCTCCATGTACTAGAACGACGTCATAATGGTTGCCTAGGACTCCAAACCACTACTGAGTACTTATTGCCATTTTGAATCAAATTTTGGTATATTTGAGTACTTGCGTAGTGAATTTTGCAATTGCAACAATAGCTGAAGTTAATGATTGACTGTTTTATGAGAAAATCATGGAGATAATTGCCAAGAGATTTTAGACTGGCCTTGTTCAATAATAGAATTGTAGCTTTGTTTTCTTTGCAAACCCCATAAGAAATAAAAACTAAAAATGAAACTTGTTGAGTCACACAAAATAAAACATAAAAAAGAATTTAAAAAGTACTGTAAATAAAAACAAAGCTACAATTATTGTAGCTAAGACCAACCCCTACAAAGAAATTGTATGTGCCATAGTGGTCTTTCATGATCTTATCTTATTACTATAAAGCAGGTATCTCTTTTTGCCCGGTAAAATACTCGTGTATCTTACCAAGCTTCTGTGATTATGGCTGGGTTTGTCCTAGTTTCACAACAGGTGTCGGAAGTATACATAATAATTACAGGAGTAGTCATTCACTTGAAGTCGCCAGTCGGCAGACAACTTCCAAGAGTGCTCCAATCAACACAGACAACGGGCAATTTATTTAGTTTACATCCAACTATTATAACTTCGACAGGAAAAACAGCAAATATGGCGAAACTATTTGAAAACAGAAATTGGAAATTCAGAGATTGCAATCACTAATTCTTTAATAGGACCTCAAAAAATTAATCTCTGAATAAGGGGGCAAAAAATATAATTTCTAAGACAACAGATGGACTCCAGGGGAGCTGCCTAACTGTTCAGCAAGGCAGGTACTGGGTAAACTATCAATGAATGTTTACTAACTACAAAATTTGCTGTAAAAATAAACAATGTACTATCCCAGTATTAAACATTATAACACACTGCATACTCAACTCTCGGTCGTGATTGGTCAATGCTACATCACATATTATGGACCATTCTCGTGCTGTTCTATGATAAATGATGTAGTAGGCACTAATAGAACTAGTCCCTAGCTCCATTGATTAGTGCATCATGATGACATCATATATACATGCGAATAATGACAATATTTTCAAAGAACAACAAATTGTAAACATGTCTGGCTCGTCTGAAACTATGACCACAAGCAGCAGCCAACGTGAATGTTTTGCTCGATTCATCAAAATTTCGGAAGAGCTGGCCAACATTGTCTCTGAGAAAGACTCTAAAAAAACAAAGACAGTAATCAAGACAGCGGTTGGTAGTTTCATTTCCAATCAGGTTTTGCCCTCAGGGGAAACCAAAACAGTCTCGTTTCTGAGACTGTTTTTGTGTGACCGGCTAGTCCCTTGTCAACAAACGTACACTCACTGTTAAATATTTTACCCACAATTCCCTCTGATTTGTACTCTCATACGTAAGCTTCAATTCAGACAAATCTCGCCAGTATACAGGGTTCTGTAGAAACATTTTTGTCATTTTCAAATCGTACTTTTGTAACTCATGAGTTTTTGAATACCCAGTTTCATTGGTTCAAATATCAATTATCTCTTGTAGAAGGAGATGGCAATTTTTTAAATATTTAAATAGACTTTCTTGAAAGGCATGCAGAATATTTCCAAGGAAACTAAGGAAAATATTTGCACCTGTTATTACTTCACCAAAGATATTGATTTCTCTGAATAGGTATAACAAAAGAAATTTACATGTTAAAACTCTCTACACAGACTGACTACCCAAGTTTGTGATTACTTGATGTTGGAAAGTACATTATTCAAAGCACGTGTTTCATTTTGTTTTTGGTACATTTTTATTCAAAATTTGCAACTGTATTTTTTAATCTCAATCGTACTTTTGCTACACATTAATCAAATGTAATTGTTATGTTTTAAATGTTAAGAAATATTGCTTCTCTTTGAAGTTATAAAATAAGGAACATTCACGCATACAAATCAGAGAGAGTTGTGGGTAAAATACTGTACAGTGATTGCCCTCATTGTAAGTCGACATGTGTACACTATACCAACCTCCCTGTCATTTTTTTGACAAAGGAAAGAGCAGCTATGTGGACAGCAAATGAACGGTCAGTGACAACTAATTGCTCTGTTAATTCTGGGCTAATGGCTGTACATAAAAAACAAACAAAAAAAACCCCCAAAAAACAGGGTTATATTTGCCGATGTCGCCAAAGTCCCTAAAAATTGGAACTAGCTACAAAATTAAATTCTCACTCCCAAGGCAAAAAAGAAAAAAAGTTGTTTGCTGACTGAAACAGACACTACTGCCTCCAGACGGAATTGACAATTGTTGATTTATTCACAAAGTGTAGCCGAAAATAGAAACAGACTACACTCAAAAGGTTTTTTTGTGTGGAAGTTCAAAAAAAATGTAATTTCCAAGCCTCAACAAAGTAGAAAATGAGTGGAAACTTGTAAGGGCTTGTTTCCAAAATTTACCAGATGTTTACGGAATGCCGACAAATCACGCATCCATGAACAACATTATCACCGTGACTTTTGGCGACCTATACTGAAAAAATATACCGACAAAAAAATACTAACCGGGTTTGTCCTAGTTTCACAGCCGGTGTCGGAACGTGATAATTACCAGGAGTCGTCGTCCACCTCGAGTCGCTAGTCGGCAGACAACTTCCAAGACGGCTTCTGGTGTCTGCAGGTATCAATTTCAAGTTATCTCCCAGGATTAGTCTTCGGATGTCCCATGAAGGTCCAAAACTTGTTCCAAAGATGCTACCATAAACTTGTTAGGCTGTTTTCCGACGGCGACTACTGTCACTGTGTGACATGTTGTCCCCACTTTCATCGCTGTTGGCGATGCATGTTAGAGCCCAATTTCACTACCAAAAAAACAAAACATTATAAGTCACTGTTGAGATTAGTATAGCAGTCAACTATGCTATCACTTGGCAAGAACAAGTTGACGGCCCGTTTCAAAAGGAGACGAGCTGCATTCTGCCTTCACTGTAGTAATACCATTGTTACAGTCACATGGACATGTGTACGTAGGTACATATTCTATTTGGAAACGTCACTGCGTCACACTGCCACCGGTACCATAACTCGATCATAACACCCTTTTAAACCTTGCAAATTTCTACAAAACATTTCCTCAAATACTTTCGAGTATAGAAAGTCAAATATGGTTGACGATGAAGTTGCATGGGTAAAAACAGGCGAAAAATACGGATTTTAAGAATGGCTATGGGAACGCTATTGTACTCTTACCAACCCGTCCAACATTTCAGTCGAATTGGGCGCCTGCCTCGTTCTGAGATATATGAACCTTGACCTCGACGCCGTACCCGTGAACACAGGGGCGTGTAATATTTCATAGATTGTTGTTTTCCAGGTCTACAGACTAAATATAACTATATTCCTACATGTAAGGGGTAGACCATTCAATATCCTGGGGGGGGGGGGGCTTGGAAGATTGGTGGAGAGTCATTATTTTTTTTCCCACCTGCTTCAGTGCCTGAGAATTATTTTTTTCTCCTTCGCCTATGCTGGCAACTTTTTTTTTCTTTGCTTCTTTGAGATATCCGGATTTTTTTTACGTCAATGTTGAACACCTACATTTGTTGCCACAATTTTCTGTTTGGTTTTCGCACACGGTAATACAGAGAGTAAAAAGATGCTGTTCTATCACACACAGATTATATTTAGAAAACTACATATTTCATACATGTTTGATTTTCAATTAAATAAACATCGTTGACAGTTTTTATGCCATGGTATGGTGACACACTGAAAATACAAATCGGAAACTTGATTGGTATCATACATTCAGATAGACCGGTCAGTTTCTCAAGCTTGGGGGTGGGGTGGGGGGTGGGGGTGTCAGTGTTTTTTTCCCATTGGGCCGACAAAAAGTCACTGACCCCCCTGAATAAAGTTTCATAGCATCATCATAGCTGTAGAGGGAAGAGCTTTGAGACTGGGATATGTCCACCTCTTGTGTGAGTGTGTGTGAATGGGGGATGGAGTTCTAGGGGGTCTCCCCCTAGAAGCCCTGGAGGATTTTTACTTCTAAAGGCAATGTTTAGGCTATTCACAGACACTTTCAGACAATAATTTGCAAGCTTTACAAGACAGCTCTAACATGTGAAACGCTGTTGATCGGCTTACTTTGCAGTTTATCGATATTGAAATGTTCAAACGGGGAAGTACTCACTCGCACTGCTGTTCCAATCGTCAGTCTGTTCCATTTAAGACTATAACGTTGAATTAGCCGACCAACTAGTTTCTTCTCAAACCATCTCTTCTACGAGGTACCGTACCGACTTGGATTGTGTTGAGTAGAACTCACAACGAAACATACGTATCTGGTTCAACGAACGCCAAGCTAACCACTTGGTTGATTTTATTACATGACCAATCTCCGTCTCCGCCTCTCCTTCTCGAGATGGGCTAAAAACCCAACTTAAATACATTTCAAAGTTTACACAAATCTCTATTCTTAGAGTATGACGTATTCTTAAGTCTTATGAAAGACATCATCTGAGATCTAATATCCAATCACCTTCTCTAGATTAGTAATACAAGTTCATATCTCAAAGACCACAAAATAGTCATGTCATAATAAAACTTGTTGACAGTTCAATCGTACCTGGTACGAAATAGCGATGTTGAGATGTCAGGGACCTATGTTGTTACGCAACGGAATGTCACTGTTTGTACAAAGTTTAAATGCTTTTGACTTCAATTTAGAGTTCATAATGAAAATTTACGAAAATGTCCTGAAGGGATATATTTTAGATCTGTGACTCGTAACACATGTAAAAAGCAACTACATAAGGTTGAAACATGTTTGAAATAAAGTTCCATAGCATCTTGACAGTAAGAGGTGGAGGAAAGAACTTTGATTTGAGGCATGGACATGTCTACCTCTTATGGGGGGGGGTCCTAGGGGGTCTCCCCTAGAAGCTTTTCAAGTTTTTTACCAATTTTGGTGAATCTTATTGTTGGTTTAACGAATGAGTGGCCTCTGGCGTGATGGAGTCCAAGGGTCCCCCCCCACCCCGCCAGATCTGCAGTTTTTTGTTTCTATTTAGGCAATTTTTAGGTTATTCATAGCCTCTGAGATATATATTGCCAAGCATCGAAAAGCTAAAGTAAATATAACTTTTTAAATAAGTTTTCCATGTTACAAAAGTGGGCCTGTAACAATGGTATAGGGGCATTGATATTGCATGCATAGTATGTACTGACGTGTTAGAGCATATGCCTAGTGTACAATAGAAACTTGAATTTGAGTTACAGTGTCGATACATGTAGTGTCCGAAATAGGAAGTATATTCATCCCTTCTGACAAATTCATACTGAAGAGACTAGAACAATTTAGATTAAGTTCTTTTATAAACTATCCAATAGTATGAAGATTACCATTACAAAACCTTCAAGTTCACTTTTGCCCCAACGTGTAAGATAAGTGAAGCAATGATTGTGAAACAGCCAAACACTTACATGACATGTTCTGTAACTAGTGTGGTAGCTAGGTAATACATGTATTATATGTATAATTTTATGTATAGTTATGTTTGAACCCTTACACGAAGTAATATTTAAACCATTTATGAAAGAAACAGAGACTAGAACAAATATATATATATATATGTGTGTGTGTGTGTGTGTGTGTGTGTGTGTGTGTGTGTGTGTGTGTGTGTGTGTGTGTGTGTGTGTGTGTACCACAGGCTAACGAAACTGACTGGTCCCTGACATGTGTTTGAAACTGTTTGTCATGATTTGACAAGTATCCTGGTTGGAGAGGTACAAGCAGGTTGACCAGTATACTCGAACCTGTGCATCATAGCAGCAGTGGTCCATCTTTTTTTCCCCATCACCCACTCATATCCGGATTTTTTTTTCAAGCAAATCCATTTGGCATCTTTTTTCCCCCGAAATCTTCCAAGCCCCCCCCCCCCAGGATATCAAATGGTCCACCCCTAAGGGGAAGAGACAAGGGATGACATCGATTCACGACCCTGTATAAACTCCTCTGTACGTCCAGGTATTTTGAATAATCAGCTCGTTGCCTATTGGCTGTTCGAAACTACGCCTATATAAAGAAAGTCCTTCAAAGAGGAGGCGATCAGGCTAAAAAATGTAAACATGTACCAAGAAGGTCAATTCAGGCAAAATAACGAAGGTAAAATAGCAATGAACGATTAGCCGACATCTACATCGGTGTCACAAGATGGTCGAGTGACACATACAAATAAAGGATAGAATGGAGTATTGTATAAATGAAGCGACAGAGAACAACATATCAATTGGGAATATTGTATTTGCCCATGAAATATTACATAAACTGAATAGGAACGTTCTATACATATCCCCTGATACACTTGTCAGGTTGTACAAAATAACAAACAAGGCTTATAAATGCATAGTTATGGTGATGACAGGTACTAACTAATTATTTAGCAAATTCTAGTCCACGAGGCAGCAAACCGTTGTACACGCGAAATGTGGTAGCTCAAATGGCCGTCAGCCAGTCCGTATTGTCTTGTATACAATTATCCGCAAGTCATGAACTCACCCGTTTTACACGGTACTAATAAGTACAGTCAGTGTCCGTAGTCCATTAGCAAATTAACGGAGTGTCCCGTTGGTGTAGGTTAAGTTCTTGTTGTGGAATAATACACGCCCATGCGACAGCAACCAGTAGCCAGCAAGTCGGCAGCTCCAAGCTAGCAGTATCCACCTTCAGGCCTTGATGTTCAAAGTTAGGAGAAGCATGTGATCACTGGCTTCGAGAGTATTTATAGGGGTCTCCTTAACGTTGATTGGGTACACACAAAGTTCAACAGATGTTTAGCTGTAGACATGTAAATTAGCACACTGTCATCACGAAAAGGTCCCTGACCTATATATACCTGTCATCACCATTCATCAAAAGGTCACTAGTTCAGTAAACTAAAGAATCTATTATTCAAAATCACCACCTTGTGACAATCGGATTTTAATCAGATTGGTATGGATGGATGGATGGATGGATGGATGGATGTATGGACGTACGTACGTATGTCCCCACGTTTGTTTGTTTGTTTGTTTGTTTGTATTGTTTTGTTTGTTTGTTTGTTTGTTTGTTTGTTTGTTTGTTTGTTTGTTTGTTTGTTTGATGGTTGGTTGGTTTATTTATTTATTTATCTGTTTATTTATTTATTTATTTGCTTGCTAGCTTGCTGGTCTGTGTGTTTGTTTGTAATACAGTTCAATGGTTACTGGGTTTCCTGTGGTCTGGATGGGAATACGTTATGTATTGATGTATCAAATTTATTTATTTTATATATACCTACTTGCCTTGAGCGTATATGGAGCTATCTTACATGTAACATTTCGTACATACAGAGTATATGTTCACGTTACATCGCACGAGCCGTAGTAAGTTTCATCTTTCAGCCAATCAAATTCTACCTTCATATGACGTACAGAGTTTGTCCGGTGTGTCTGTGTGTCGGGGAAAAAACCCCGCCAAATATGATGACACTGGAAGCAAGCCGAACCTATGACAGACTTGAATACTTCCACTAAAATAATGTCGAGAGACGATGAAGTCCACCGTGCTGCATGTGCCGGGGGAGGTGATCCAGACGACCTCGCTGAAGCCTTTCAGGCGCAGACTCTGGATGACACACAAAGGCCGCCTCGGTCCGTCACACACAACACTCGACAGTCTGATGAATGCCCAGCATATAAGAATGGAAGCTGTGATCACCCGGAGAAGTGTGGGGAGAGACATCACCCCGTCATACATTATCCGTCGGCGTCTGGATGGGAATACCATCATATTAAAAGGTTACGATTTCAATGTCTGTCTTTGGCTATGGATTTCTTTTTGAAGCCCAGAGAACGTTTGATATGCGATTGGTTGGCATCTACTCACGACATGGTGAGAGTTATCATCGGTCGTCATCAGTGTGACCACTTCCTAAGCGATTCGCCAGGCTTATTGGCAGCATTAACCTGCGCACAAGACAATATTTCTTACAACACATTGGCAAAGATGGTGAATGGTAAGTGATATGTGATATGATACCAATTTTTGTATCTAAAGACATGGTACAAATTATTTCAGTACTTTTTATTTGTACATTGTTTGAGGAAGAGAGTGGCCAAGTCCTGCTTACAGACGGTGCACGAGTCTATATTACTGACTTGACTCTAAACAAGAGGTAGGTCAGAATTGAGTACCGGATTACTCCGTATGCAAGCAGGACTATGCCTAGTAGTATTCCAGCCCTTATTCATTCCACCAGTGATTGCAAAGTGAGGTTAGGTTATTACATGTAACGTTAAATGTGTTTGGATACCAGGACGTTTTGCTGGTCAGTGCCGTACAGCGGCCGATCGGCGCGGTTGTTGATATGTTATAATGTTGGTGCACTGTTGTACATGTTGCCTATGATCATTTCAAACAGCAAACATGCCACATCAACTGCGTAGGATGTAGACACAATATAGTGTAAATGTATGCAGCAATACTCAATACATAAACATAGGGTTGTTTCCACTAAATATTGTTCTGGAACATAGTCGAACTCAGTGAATTAAATGGTGTGTTTCAATATTAAATAGTATAGCACAACATGTACATAAAATATCCTTGACCACAACAAACTATTTGAAAATGCATTTAATGGACAGTAATATAATTCAAGAAAATGTACATGTACCATTTCAAAAGAGTGATGATAAAGTGTCACATTCGGTACATGTACTTGTAATCACATCTTGTCTATTCATTTAAAGGTAAACGTTTTAACACCATTGTACAAAATGAAAACTCACAAGATTAACTTATTTCAGAATCAGACATGAGTCAATACACTATACAGTAGTCATTAAAGATGCCTTTTAAGTATGTCCATATAACAACAATTACAGTTGCAATATATACAATTAGTGTCATAACTAAGCCTGTTAAAATGTGTTAAATTTACTTTTGCCAAAGTTTGGGCGATTTTACTAAGTTCAAATGAAAATTGGCACAGCACAATTGATCAATAATGTAGTACTAGTAGATCAAACAAAGATTTTTGGTAAATAATTGAAGTACAAATTTCTATGCAAATTGATTTGAAATTCAGTGGGATGTTCTTAATGATGTGTAGCTATGGAAATATTCATATGATGATCCATTCAGTAATAGGAAAATTGGGAACAGAAATATGACTTTTTAGTCAAACAATCTTTATTACAAAGCTAATAGACATTGAGCTAAAATTTGGTGGAGATGTTTCTGAGGATGTGTTGTGATACTCATGGTGATTGAATTAATGATATGCTAATTAGGTCTAGATAACAAGTATGACTTTTTTGTCAAAAATCTTTTAATTCCAAAACTACTTCATATTGAGCTGAAATTTGGTGCAGATGTCACTGAGGATTATGTGTTGATGAAGAACTATTTTGAATATGATGATCCAATCAGTGATTTAATGCAAATTAGACCCAATAAAGTAAATTTGGGTCAAAAACCTGTCCCGAAAACTACTTGGTGAGTGGAGATGAAGTTTGTATCTACATGTAGTATATTTCTAACAATGTCTATATGTTTACCATTTCATGATACTTAGCATCAGTAAGTGATGGTGTATATTACAAAGATAACAGGGATGGATAAGGGAGTCAATAAAGATTTAAAAAAATATGCCTAGCAACAAGTCCATGCCCATACAAATATTTGAATAGTCAAAGAGAACAAGAGTGGTGTGTAAGTGGTTAAATATTTTTAATGATTGCAAATCAGCTAAGCAACAAGACCACATCGGTAGCAACAGTCAGTGCAAATTATGACATGCTTAGGCCAAATAAAAGAAAATTGTATGTTTCTAATAACCCTACCAACCCCAATTTATGGTTCCGATCCTAAGTTATTTTTTTTCATTCTAAATGGTTTTTTTTAACACAATTTGAACTGATAAGGTTAGTGTTTTAGGCATGGTGTCTGTCTGTGTGTACACAACTTAAACTCAAATTGGGTCAGTGTTTGGTGGGGACATTCATTTTGAATTAGTGTCTAGATGAGAAATTGTTCAAAACTAAGTAATTGGTGTGATTTGGATAAAAGAATATCATTTTTGGTCGCAAAACTTAAACCAAAATTCTACTGGGCAGATATGTCTTTAGTGGTATTGTTCTTAGGGGTATGTATATTTACAATTGTTTGTGATATGATGATCCCATCAGTGATATGCAAATTAGGTCTAAAAATGTGTATTTTTGGTCAAAACTCTATAATTCCAAAACTACTGAACAGATTTGGATGAAATTTAATGGGGATGCATCTGGGGGTCTATAGATGAAGAAATATTAAGCACATAATAATTTCATCAGTGATATGCAAATTAGGTGTAAAAATGTGAATTTCGGTCAAAAAACTTCTCAAAAAGTACTTGCACTTGTTTCTAGAAGTGTTATTCTGCAGATTTTCTTCAAAAAATGTTGGCACAATTGGCCCTTGCAACCATGACCACCCTTAGCAACAACCACATGGCAGTATATTTTGGTTAAAAACATCATCTGGTAGGCAAGTGAGTAAACATTCATAAAATGTATGCAAATACCCCTAGCAACCATGACCACGCCCATAGCAACAGCTAAATGGTGGTGATTTTTAGACAAGTGAACAAACATTTAAAAAGTATGCAGATGTACCTAGCAACAAGACCACGCCCATGGCAACAGCCAAATGATAACATATTGTAAAGATAACATTGATATGATATGATATGATGATATGATTTTATTTGGGTAAAAATTTATACAAGTACATATTAAAATACAAGGTATAAAAATCACCGAGGATAACACATAAAAGTATTTTTAAAAACATTTATTTCCAATGTGGTCCTCATAGGGGTATTCAAAATGCCATGGCAACAATGATACAACAACAACAAACAAACAAACAAACAAACAAAATATAAAAACATTTAAATGAAATACAGATGACAGAGCACAAAAAAAAAATTATAAAATACACAGACAACACCCTCAATTTAAAAAGGAAGGACTAAAAAGTTACAAAATATTATGTTCTTTAACCTCTAATTTGTTCCATAAAAAAGATTTGACATGGTTTTTAAAACTATGTTTTGTATGAGATTGTTTCACTGAGAGTGGGAGACTATTCCAAAGACCAATGCCTGTGTAAGCGAATGAACTCTTACCCATACCACTGACTCTTGGAACTACACATGACAGTTCACTCGCTCTTGTTCTATAACTGCCGATTATGGACCATTTCTATATTGCAATTTAAGTACTCAGGAGCACAATGATTTATGATGTTGAACATATGATTGAGTTTTAATTGCTCAACCCTCAATTCTACAGGAAACATGCCTACAAGTTTAAATTGATTATATCCAATGTGTGTTCTAGGAGCAGCACTAAGTATGTATCTTATGATGTTATTTTGCAGAACTTGTAGTCTACCCTTCAACTTCTTTGTGAGACCACTGTACCACGATGAACAGGCATAGTCGATATGACACTGAATCAAAGCCGAGACAAGTAATTTCTTTGTTTTCAGATTAAAAGATCGAGTATTGCGGTATAAAAATTTAAGTTTGTTTGCGCATTTTGATAGCACGCTAGAAGCTATAATCTCACCAGATAAAGACTGATCCAATGAAACCCCCAAGTATGACACACTCACCTTAGATTCAATCTCATTCCCATTACAACGCACATTTACTTTATTTGTTGTATGCAAACGTTTCTTGGAGGCAAATAAAATAGACTCAGTTTTACCCAGATGTAAAGATAGCTTATTGTCTGTTAACCATTCACTAACGGATGTCAACTCCATACTCAGGGTCTCCTCTATCTCTGATATATCCTTCCCTGATACCAACAATGCTGAGTCGTCAGCATACAGCATAAGTTTGCACTTAACTGCAGCCTTCATATCATTCACATATATCAGAAACAGAAGAGGCCCGAGAATGGAGCCTTGGGGACCCCACATGCAATTTCTTTAGATCCAGAATGAACACCATGGACATCAACGACTTGTGACCTACCAGTTAGATACGATTTGAACCACTTTAGGGATACATACACAAGTGAACTAACATTCAAAAAATGTATAAATGCAAATATATCTAGCAATATGACCACACCCATATCAACAGCCAAATAATCGTGTATATTGCGAAGATAACAACAGGGTTTGATAGGCAAGTAGATAATCATTTGACAATGAACACCTATACCTAGCCAGGGCTCGAAATACCCGGGTGCACCGTGCTACTATGCACGTTAATTTTGCCCAGTGCAGGTAGATTTCAAAACAGGTGCACGACATGCATGTTGGCTATCGTGGAAAAAACCTCATACATTTCTTCGGATTGACCACAAATATCTCTAAATAAGTGCTTTAGATGAACAAACTTCGGATTTTGATAGTAATAAAATGATTATATTGATATCGGTTGATCGATCTCCTTGTCGTAAATGCGGAAGTAAAAAACCGCATGAAACCTCATTACCTCTCGAGACTTGAAATAACGTAAAATGCGAGATATTACATCGGCAATTTTCGGTCGGTGCACTCGATCGACTCGTACGTATACGGGAAACATTACACATACTTGAACAATCACTGATAGGACCCCCACGATCTAGCGATCGGCTAATTACACTCTCTTCCTGTTCTTTCGTCAAAAATACGTCAAACGGTCACATGTAAAGTTGTTTATTTTTGGAAATTATACAAAATTTGATGTCAAAACAGCGGACCCTTCTCGACCTTGGCGTCAAGCAATTGTCTGACGAAATTCGATCGAGGAAGTGTCCCAAAAAAGACGGTTCAAGTACGAGTACTAGTAGTAATAATTAAGTGATTTCTACGATGAGTACAGCCGTCCCAACAGATGTGAACTTGCCGTCGACATCGCAAGAAAGTGGTAACGTGAGTGATAAAATAAATGATGATACTGGACAACCACCACTAAAGATAAAAAAGGTCTATCGGTTTCAAAAATCTTGGCAAAAATATAAACCATGGCTAGTTTTAGATGAAGAAAAAAAAATGTATGTTTTGCAGCGTTTGTCAACAGTTTGATATAAGTACGAAGCCAAACAAGTTTCGTAGTCCAGGCTGCAGATCGTTTCGTTTGCACGTAATAACAAGTCATGAAATAACGGATAACCATGTACAAGCTACGGCTTCGAAGCAAGCAATAGTAACTGAGATATAGTGTGCACATTGTGTGCAGGTAAATTTCAAAGTGAAGGTGCACACTGTGCACATGGAAAAACATTTCTATTTCAAGCCCTGCTAGCATGGATCAGCATGTGGGTAAACATCATTAAAAACTATACAGTGAGTTGTGCTACAATGCCATTGGCGCTATTTTTTAGGTGAAGACGGGGCCAAGACTCTGTCAGGTTCTTGATCATCTCTCTGTGACATCACTGTTATGTCTGGGTCAACTGTACACAGTACAGCCTGTTTTGGTGCTCGTACTGGTACTTGAGTGCGCACATGCAGGCACTTGTTTCCTGAGATATGTATCAGAATGTGTCTATCAGAATACAGTAAAATGTCAATAATATCGATAATATTGATGTATTTAGCCAACTGTATATGAAAGGTGTAAAATTACACAAAGTATTCAAAACAAACAAAATTTAAGTGGTGGGCCACATGTACAACCAACTTTTCGATTTTGGTGGTCCAAAATGAAAAAGTGGTGGTTTTGGTATGAAAGACCATCGTTAATTTCGAGCCCTGCAAATCGTTATTAAATATTGTAATGTTACTAATGCTTTTTTTCACTGGATAAATTTCTTTCTGCAGATAGATTTAAGTATATTATATGGATTCAATTTTCATGGTTGTGCGAAGAAACATGCAGGAAACACAGTGCACAGGAAATTATTTTACCTGTACTCTGCCTGGCAACATTATATGCCAAGTGAAAATGAAGTTATCATTCATCTACCAGCTGCATGTCTTTTAACCGATACTAAAACATATTTCATTTGCTTACCTCCAGCTGAAGTTGGGGAAGGACACAATGATGGATTCTTACAGCTACTAACTTCATTCAACAAGCGATTCAACAACATGCAAAAAGAAGAGGAAAAATATCTCATGTGTTTAGCTAAAGCTGTAAGTATTAGCTTGTGAGTACTGTTTCAGATAACAGAAGATAGGATAATTTCATCTGACGTATGTTGTATTTGATAAGGCTAACAAAAAAAACTTGTGTGGTTCCAATTACGCTCACTTTTAGAATAAGGTGGGGTGGGTAGATGTTTTACTTTATTTTTAGTCCGTGCCGGACGAAGTCTGGAGGGGACTTATAGATTGGGCTCCGTCCATCTGTGTGTCCAGAGCCATTTCTTGGAAATGACTGGACCGATTTCTTTCAAACTTGGTACAAGGACAACACACTATGGTATCCATTATGCATGTGAATTTATTTTGTGATATAATCCAATATGGCCACTAGACAGCCATTTTGTTACAAATTTTTCATGTTCAAAGCCATTATGCTGAACAGATCTCATTCAAAGTTGGTATAAGGACAATGTTCTATTACATACATATGCATGTCAATTTATGTAGCAATACCATCCAATATGGCCAACAGCTGGCCACTTTTTAAAACTATTTTTTCATGTCAAGAACCATTACTTGGACATGACTGGACCGATTTCTATCAAACTTGGTACAAGGACAACACACTATGGCATACAAATGCATATCAGTTTATGTCTCGATATGATCCAATATGGCTGCTGGGCAACCCTTTTGTTATCATTTTTTCATGTTCAGAGCCATTACTTCAATGAATCTGAACCGATTCAATTCAAACTGGGTACAGGGATATATATATTGTACCATATTCTTCATATGCATGTCAACTTGTGTGACAATATGATCCAATATAACCACTGAGTGAACATTGAACAATTTCCATCAAAACTTTACACAAAGACATTGTACTATGATGTACATATTATATATGTATGTCAACTTGTGTCACAATAAGATCCAACATGACCGCTGGGCTACCATTCTGTTTTAATCAATTCCCTTTAAACTGGATACAAGGATATACTTAGTCAATAATCTTCACATTCATGTCAACTTGTGTCATGATATGATCCAGTATGGCCACTTGGCAAACATTTGACATTGTCCTTAATTATACCAACTTTGAATGAGATCTGTTTGGCATGTGTGCATAATGACTTTGAACATTTTGTTATGATTTTTTCCATGTTTGGGACCATTACACTGACATGCATGAACAATTTCCATTAAAACTTTATTTTAAAATTAAGACAATGTACTATGATGTATAAATGTATGTCAACTTATGTCATGATATGATCCAACAGGACTGCTAGGCAGAGCTTCTGTTATGATTTTTTCATGTCTGGAGCCATTTGGCAGACATGTCTGAGCAGCTTATTTTCAGTTAATCTTGGTATAAGGGCAGTATACTATTAGGTACATATGTATCAGGGTTTTACATGACACAGTACATTACATCGTTTACACATAATTATGGACATGAAACCCCGATAAAAATTACCAGTGCGTCCTTTGGGACGCAGGAATTTTGTCGTAGTTAATATCCCCCTGTTTGTGCTCGCATCTGATTACTAACTACATTGGAAGCCCCTGATTTGAAATGGAACACTCCGGAATCTCATTATTTATTCACAAGGATGTCACTGTTTCTACCAATAAGAAGATATATACTGCATAGCCACTTTGTTTACATATTTTTGCAAACTGTTAAACTTGTTTTAATTGGGTTAAATTTTTGCCATTATTCTCAACTTTAAATATGGCCACTGCTCTGAGATGAAAGACCAGCCTCTGCCGTTCCTTCGGTGGCAGGCTGTCTGACATGGATGCTACTATAGTAGCAATCACCAGCTGATACTAGTGAGAAGGCACTGGCTCTACCGGAAAACGATCAATTGTTCAACAATGGGTGGCTTGATCATTTTAAATGGCTCTGTTGCGTGTCAGACCGTAACATCATACAATACGAGGCCCATTTGTTGTTTGAAAACAAAAGCAAAAAATCCTTCACTGACGTGGACGGATGTACAAATTAAACTTCCGAAACTCAACTCTTACATGACAATTTGACTCTAGAAGTCACATTAACAGTGTTCAACATCGTCACAAACCACAGCCTCGTTTACAGCACCATCAACATGTGCCATCCAGATGGCTATGGATGCATTCACATACAATTTAGGGATTTATTCCTGTGGCTTTGTACGTCAACACAACAACCAATCAGATTGCCTCATGCAGTGTGTGAACTTAAGGGAAAATGACTACTGGTCATAAGGACCGACATGTAGCAAATGCTACTGGTCCTTAAGGAAAACTGCTGGTCCATACTCAATGCAGTTCATGTTCACGACCTGTATCTACACCCCTCCCCCATTTACAGACTAAATGATTTTGAACTTTAATATGATGCAGCATATCTTTAGATATAAAAGTAAAAGAGAGTACAACGAATTGTTCACTATCCACTTTTATTTCATACAATTTCCACTCACAGAGTCAAAAAATAACTTGGAAGTAAATTTTGGATTCCCAACGAAGTCATTTTTGACTCTGTGAGTAGAGATTTTCATTTGTAACTATGAACCCAGAGACTATGAATATTCATTCTCACATAATCTGTTCCTATAGACTATAGCGGTCTGAGACTGAATGAATTCATTCCACCATAGAAATACAGATCCATAGATTGTAGATAATATGGGTGAATGAATCAATAAATCTACATTTTCTACAATATCTAAGAGATCACAGTCCTCTCCTTCCTCTCTGTACGATTCACTAAATTCTGAATCACATAATCCAAAGTCAGATTCATCGTCTGTGGCAACAGCTGATGTAGCTTTCCAACTCTTAGCGAACGTAGACCCACACATTCACATCATAGCAGAAAGTTTTATCGCGTAACTATCCCTCTTGAAAACTGTGTATTTGCTTTTAATATTTCAATTTCCATCCACACAGTGACACGGAGCGGTTTCGTCTTCCTTCAGTCTTTACAAATAGTACTGAAGCCCCCCATAAAGCCCTACCCGTATACCCTACCGTGGTGTATTGAGTATCATCTCTGACTGTTTGTGTAAGAAATCTGACCATGATGAAGAGAACTATGGCTAAACATGTCTTACAGTGCGAGCTTTTTTTTTGACTTGGGAACGTGATATGGTAACTGTACTGTAATGTGTCATCCACTATGTCCCCGTGTTTGGCATGATGCAGTGATTTTCCAGATACAACAATGGCAACAAAAATGCAACATTTCTAAGTCTACACGTTGATTACAACATGACAGGACACATTTATCATATGCATCAAATTGAAAGCAATCAGACTACGCATTTTTTTACTGTTTTTACAAAAAAAAACGTACTGAAGATATTTTACGAAGTGTACCTGCCTTCTTTATTAGTTAAAACGCCATTTTCATATGTTTTCCGTCAGTTTGTTTTGATTGTGGCAACAGACATGGGGAACTCCGGTAAATTGATCGGGAACCCCATCTAACATTTACCGGCTTTAATACCAGCCTTTAAAAAAACAGTGTATGTTTCGTCTTCTTCTTCTTCTTCGGAAGCTCATTGCCGCCTTCTAAATACAATGTATCGCCACATACTTTATAAATGCAACGTGGAACTGTCTCAAACACGTTAAAAGTTTCATACACTTCGAGCAGTAAACTTTACAACAATGATTAAATGATTACGATATCATGGCGGAAAAAGACGCATGCGCTGAATGCGTAAAATGAGTCTGAATGTCTAAGACGTTCTGATTAGACGCTGTATGCTACGTCATGTAGACTAGATATCAACATTGGCAACAATACGTAGCGAGCTAGCTCTGTGTCGCTTGACTTGAACGAGATGTCGAGAGTAAAATAGGTAACACAAGATCAGATTCATGTAGGTGAAATTGAATATATCTTTGAATAAATATTATTATTTACTCCAAATTCCAATCGGTCATAAGGACCGATACGTTGTTGTAATTCTGAAAAACTGTCGGTCCGAACGGAAATTTGTTGGTCTCGGGCCAAAGGACCGGCGTTAATTTCGCACGCTGGCCTCATGCATACCACGTGATATACAATGCCTTGGCAAGATACTAGTATGTACACTGAAAACTGACTTGGCCAAGTTGGATTCTTGTTGCTGAAATTTTATTTTTGTCATCCTACAGACAAGATTGGAATAATACACGTATGAACATAAAATATTGATCTATAAATCTTGCCTCGAAGTGTCAAACAGGGTTTTATAAGAGCATGGATTTGTTGTACCGTCAGACTGGACATCCGATACAATCATGAGTTTGTAATTGTAGCAAGTAGGTTACAACATGGATTTTCTCAATAATAGATCTATGGTTAAAACAAGCCAAGATTTGACTGATTCATGCGAGTTCACTCAATATAAACTTAATTCCATTCACAACCTGTAGTTATTGAAGGGTTGTTTACCATACTCTTGATTTTACAAGGAACTGAACCTAGGGTGGGCTGAACAAATACGACCTTTTAGCACAGTGTCTTTCAGGGTTTTACATCACTTTTTGGTTATGGGGAGTCTTTGTGACCCAAGGTCTGAAAATTTAGGGGTCACAGCTGGAAATCTGTGGGTCATTCACAAAACCAAGCAATTAATGTCTGTAAGATGGGGAAATAGTACAATGGAGCGATTGAAATAAGCCAGAACAGAATTAAATTGATTTGAATGAAATTGAGAAGGCAAATGAAAATGCAAATACCGGTAATTAAGTTTAATCCCAGTCTTTATTCATCCATGAGATAGGAACTTTGTTATAACACACATTTACATTTTTATCGTTCGTAATTCAAATTCTAGAGATTTTGAAAGTACCTGTTCAATGCATCCCTGACAAACCATACATTGTCACTCATCTCTTGAGATTTCCTCCCATTTGTTACCTGTTGGTCTGTAAGTGTAGTAAAGTCCAACTTCATGGACAACAAACAAACACTGTTTATGTGACTTCTAGAGTCTTAATTTCGTGTAAGAGTTGAGTTTCTGAAATTTGAACACCCTTCAGAAAAGGATTATTTTTCGTTTTGCTTTGAAACAAACATCGCATTCCATGACGTTACGGTCTGACAAGTAACAATCTGATTAAAATCCGATGTGTAAATAGGCTACGTTTCTTTTATTAGTCCCTGCCGGACGAAGTCCGGGACGGGGACTTATGGATTGGGTTCCGTCTGTCCGTGCGTCCGTTTTCCATTTTCATCGTGATACGATTCAATATGGCTGCCTGGCAGCCATTTTGTTTGCGAATTTTCCATGTCCAAAGCCATAACTCAGACATGCTTGAACAGATCTCATTCAAAGTTGGTATTAGGACAGTGTTCTATGACATACATGTGCATATTCATTGTTGTTTTGATACGATCCAATATGGCCGCCTGGCAGCCATTTTGTTTGCGAATTTTTCTATGTCCAAAGCCATAACTCAGACATGCTTGAACAGATCTCATTCAAAGTTGGTATTAGGACAGTGTTCTATGACATACATGTGCATATCCATTTTCGTTGTGATACGATCCCCCATACCTGACCCATCCTTTATTGTTGTAGGCATGTTCCATGTCCAACAAGCAGACACAACATATCTAAGTCAGTTTGATTTAGGTTCACAAGTGTTGTTGCGTGATCAGAGTAGTGATAATTCCTTAAAACCCAATCATAACGGGGACTATGTCATTCTCAATGACTTGTTTACCTTTACTTCATCGTAATTGCATCTTTTGTCTTCCGGTTGTTACCGGTGAGATAGGCGGTAACACCCGGAAGACAAAGTACGTACGTAAAGACACAATTACAAGGACGCATGGTACTACAACGTAGCCTATCTACACAACGGATTTTAATCAGATTGGACAAGTGACGACACCATTTAAAACGATTGAGCCACCCATCGTTGAAAGTTCAATCCTTCATCAGTAAAACCAGTGACTTCTTACTAGTACCACGGCAGAATCTGTGTCAGACAGCCTGCCGCTGAAGAAACTATCGTCTTGGACCAGCGGCCATTTTAAAAAGTTGAAAACCATTGGAAATGTTTAACCCAATCAGACAAAAGTTAACAGTTTGAAAAAGTATCGAAACAAAGCACCGACGCAGTATATATCTTGCTATTGGTGCAAATGGTGATGTCCTGATGAATAAATAATGAAGTTCCGGAACTTTTCATTTCAAGTCGGGGGGTTTCTACTGTAATCAGAATCTAATGCAATCACTTCAAACGGAGGGGAATATTATATCTTGTGCCGAAATTCTTGTGTCCGATAAGACTGATTTTTATGAGGGTCATGAGGCCATAATAATGTATAAAAGACGCAATATATTGCGTCATGTAAAACCCTGGTCTTTGCTTCGGGTGCATGAGTTCAGAACGCCGGGACTGTAGTTATGGCATCCATACTCTGTACAGTGCCCGTTTACCAGCACTTAATGTAAATGTTCAACAAATCTTTCCCCGTTCTTACTTTATACTCTTTAACCCCGTCAAATAGTGGTTATCCTAGTAGATTTAAATGAGACTAATGACTTTTACACAGGTCTTTTGAATCGCCCGTTCACATTCACTCAGTGCTTGCATCTGTCAATGTTTGCTGTTCACATATCCGCACTAGCTAGCTAGCTATGTCTGCCTGTTGGACTTGCTTGATCATCATCGCAAACCACAGCCTCTTTTACTGCTGCGTCCAAAACGCAACATGTAAAAGGCCATCATTTCTATTATACTCCCTAATTATAGTTTTTACCTCCCGTAAGGGTACGGGAGGTATTAAAAGGGGGAATGTGTGTCTCTGTGTGTGTGTGTCTGTCTGTCTGTTTCTGTCTGTGTGTCATTGTCATAATTTTCTAAAAATCGGCTGGCTCAATTGTAATGACGTTTGGGATATATAATCTTTAGGGTAATAGCTAGACCTGAGTAGGTTTTGAGCCAGATCTAATGTTTAATTAGAGAAATTTGCATATTAATGAAATAAACTAATTACGCAATATCTTAAGACTGCATACTTCAATTTCAATATAATTTAGTATATTCATTAAACATAACAACATATATTTGTCCTATAAGATTTGTTGATGTATCTTACAGCGTTAATGAATCATTTGCATAATTAATTTTTTTTGGTAATTAGGCTATATCTTAAGAATATACTTCAAATTCAACATAATTTAGTGCATACCTTAACCATAAGAAAACACATATGTCCTATCAAATTTGTTGATGCACCATACAGTGTTAATGAATAATTTGCATAATTAATGATTTTCGGTAATTAGGCTATATCTTAAGAATACATACTTCAATTCCAATATAATTCAGTACACACGTTAACCATAACAATCACATGTCCTGTAAAGCTTGTTGGTGTACCTTTCAGTGTTAATGAATAATTTGCATAATTAATGATTCTTGGTAATTAGGCTATATCTTACGACTGCATACTTCAATTTCAATACAATTCAGTACATACATTAACCATAACAAATTGTGTATGTCCTATAAAGTTAGTTGATATACCTTACAGTGTTAATGAATAATTTGCATAATTAATGTTTTCGGTAATTAGGCTATATCTTAAGACTGCATACTTCAATTTCAATACAATTTAGTACATACGTTAACCATAACAAAGCGGATATGTCCTATAAAATCTTTTATATAGCTTAGTTTTAATGAAAAATTTGTATAATTAATGATTTTAGGTAATTAGGTTGTATCTTAAAAATGCAAGCTTCAAATTTCGTATAATATGATATGTACATCAACCATAATAATACGCACCTGTCCTATGAAGTTTGTTCCTACTTTTACCTTTAACGAGTATTTTGAATAATGAACGATATTCAGTAATTAAGCAGTACCATGCACTCTTCAAATTCCGTATAATTTGGCGCATACATTAACCTAAGAAAGCATGCTTGTCCAAAAAACAAAGCCTGTTACCATGATAGTTTTTTTAGTTTAATGAGTTATTTGCATAATTAGTGATTCCCTTACGGGAGGCATTCAGTTTAAATGTGGTGCTTAAGTTATTAGGACTTCTTTTGGGATAGTTGCGGTGTGAGTACCCTGTAGTTTTTCTAAATTGCGTTGGCACAATTCAATGGCCATAACATGAATGACCATTGTTGTTATGATTCTGAAACACATTCATTGAGAGACGGACTTTGATTGGTCGGATTATCATGATGTTATTGCTCATGAATATATATTACGTATACATGACTTAATGCAGCTTTGACAGCCTTAAGATGCCAGAATCTTTATTTCGAAATGTAGCAGAAGAAATAACAGCTCTGGTTTGTGAGAATGGTGTTCAATTGTTGTCCATGAAATCGGCCAGCTCATAGCCAATCTAAAATCATACACAGCTAAATTACATACTCTCCATACTGATTATGTTATAGCTAGTAAATGGGATCTCCTTTACTGATTTCATGCATGTTCAAAATTTGCAAGGGGCGATGGAAGATGAGTCATCTTTACCGGGCCCTTCCACTATGCAGGCCGAGAAAACAAAAGAATTAATACCATAATGCACAAA
The DNA here is from genome assembly GCF_964340395.1 of Glandiceps talaboti. Classification (NCBI taxonomy): domain Eukaryota; kingdom Metazoa; phylum Hemichordata; class Enteropneusta; family Spengelidae; genus Glandiceps; species Glandiceps talaboti. Next base: position 2,880,448 of record NC_135556.1, on the reverse strand, counting down.
CTGAGTTCCATGACATGAAGTATGAATGACAGCGTGAACTTTCAATTTGACAGAGATACAGTTGCAAAAGCGTTTCATACAAATTTTGCATCGCTGAGGAGAACGAAGATATTTGTTTATTCTTGAATGATGCCTTAACATAACGTGTGAACCATGTTCACTCAGACGAAGAGCATGGTGTAGTGAACAGATAAGATCAGATATGCTAACAGGACACCTTTCTGAGGTGGAATCTGCAAAAATTATATATTCAAGTGCCTTCGTAGTGCTTATCAATGATTAGCTTTCTAATGACACACTGAGTTTTGACCTTGACCTTCATCTTCAGGGTCAAATAGCTATGTCTTCCTATTTTGAAATCATTAAGATAATATAAATATTAATGCTAGTGTGCCTGAAATTGTCAAGGATCTACACATAATAGATAAGAAATGAACAACCCTTTCAGGTGTTGTCAGTGTATCTTTTTGATTGCCTTAAAGGCCATACCATAGTTGTTGTCCTTTTTGAACTGAAAGCCTGTGACATAATGTACAAACTAAAGAACTTGTTGTAGTCACTACAAGAAATACTTTTTTTGGGAATATGTCTTCCATGAAGCCTTGTTTATTATACCTTGTCATAGATAACTTGTATTTCCTGGATCACAGCCAAAAAGGTTTGTTCCAGGAGCTGTCCTAGAATGTAAACTACAAACTACATGAACATGTTGAACATAACAGAGTTGTTGTTTTCTAATCATGACTGAATAAAGACTGGACTTAAAGTAATATTTATTTTGTTTTTTCATTTGCCAATTCAATTCAATTAAATTAATATTAAAATTCAATTTTGTTCTTGCTTATTTTGATATGTCCATTGTCCTATTACCTCATTTATCTGACATCAATTTCTTGATTTTGTGAAGGACCCCAGATTTGAAGTTGGGACCCCAAAATTTCAGACCTATGGGTTCCAAGGACCTCCATAATCCAAAAGTGAATATGTAAAACCTCTGATGCATGTCAATTTGTGATCGCACCTATCACAGACAAGAAGTGTTACAATCCAAACAGGGATCAAAAGCTCCCAAACAGCAGGGACTATGGTGGGGACTATGTCATCATTGAGGGCCTGTTTTTTATTATGTTTTTTTTATTATGTTTTTTCATATGTGAGTGTCTAGTTCAAGTATAGTCATGTTTTCCTTTGTTTTCCATGTGGTCTGTGTTATTGGTTTCTTGTCATCAGATGTACTGCCATTACAGATTGGAAGAACAGTTATTTCCTTCCGTAAGGAACGAGATGTATTACTATTAGGGGTTGAAATGTGTGTGAGTGTGTGTGTGTGTGTGTGTGTGTGTATCATCATTTTCTAAAAAAATGGTTGGATCAATTCAAACGAAATTTTGAAGACGTATTCCGTAGGGTAATGGGAAGAACTAATTAGGTTTTGGTAAACATTCCATGAATACTAATGAGTAATTTGTGTAATTAGTGGTTTTCGGTAATTAGGCTATATATCACGAATGCATACTTCAAGTTCAATATAATTTGGTACATACATTTGCAATACCTAAGCACATATGTCTTGAAAATATTATTGATGTAGCTGTCAGTTTTAGTAAGTTATTGGCATATTTCGGTAATTAGACGTGGTGGCCACAGTCATTTGACTGTTGCTATGGACATGGTCATGTTGCTAGACATATTTGCATACATGTTTTGGATGTTTCTTCATTTGTCTCTTCCCTCGTTATCTTTGCAATATATGTGATCATGTTTGCTATGTGTGTGGTCTTGTTGCTAGGTATGTTTACATACATTTTATATGTTTATTCATTTGTTTATTAATCTCTTATCTTTGCAATATAATGATCATTTGGCTGTTGCTATGGCATGGTCTTGTTGCTAGGCTGCTGAACCTTATCACTTCAGTTGTGCTAAAAACCTTTGGGTAGATTGTTATATCGACCCATTGTAAACATGATTTTTAGGTTAATGATTGAGGAGGATAATGTTTTTTAATATAAAATAAAGAGTCATAGAATAACAATTCTAATTATATTCAGTGCATATTGCCTTGACTAATTATAAATGTGCAGTAAATACCTGTAAATGCAAATATTTTGCCTCTGAGGAGATGCTTTAATAATTCGTAAAGTTTTGGAGTGACTCACTGGAAGGGTTTCCTTGAGGATGAACAGCCCTAGGTAAAGACTAATTTATCAAATCTGTACCAACTATGATACCAGTTATTGTTGATTGAATGATTACATGTACATGTCTTATATTAGCACCATGGAATTAATTTTTTCAGTGTAATTAAAGATTCCCTACTTTATATTGATTAATGTAGGTATGTGAAGAACACTGCAAGAATCAACGTGAATTCTGTTCATCTGAAGTACACAGATACACCTTACTAACCTGGATCCATGTCAGCAAGATGTATGAACGGGGTAATCTAAGTGAATTCTTGTTGGATGACTTAATGAGTGATATTATCAGATCAGCAGGATCAGAAACAAACAGTTATCTACGATTGAAGTATGTATTTATTCTATTCTACATATTAATGTACAGTAAGTTGTATCATTACAGCAATGTGAAGAACGATGGATTATTCTGCTTTTGTGAGTTTATTGTCTGGGCAGATAAGAAAATTCTATGTCACACACCAACAACCCGTTGAGTATATCCAGGGTTCGCACGGTCCTGGAAAACCCTGGAAAACCCTGGAATTTCAAACCCTCCCTGGAAAGCCCTGGAAAACCCTGGAAAAATGCGCCCTACCCCTGGAAAACCCTGGAAAATGATCATGTTCAATCGATCGATTAATATTGACGATCGTCATGTCTGTGCTCGAGCCACCCATTCATATGATTCTGAATCTTGTAAATGTGAAATCGCAAAAATATTTTCAAAGTCTTTCGCCACGGTGATGACTCAAAATTCACGCCGATTGAACCCAGACAGTCAAGCGATCGTTCCACGAGACACTTTGCCCCACAGACCGTTCCTATGATTAGTTGAATGGGTGCCGCAGTGTTTCTTTCGATCTTGCGTATATTGCTACTCCGTTCATCTCCCAGTCGTCATTTCAGGGACATGATATTGTAACAGTCCCGGCCGGGGGTAACATGTACAGTAGGTCTGTTAACAAGATTATCGTAACACTATAGCGAGTATGAAAGCATCATCAACCTCGATTAGAAATTGTTACAAGTTCGGCGCACGAGTCGACATACTATTACTACAAGCTCAGGCACTAGGCATGGCAATACTAGGGCCATGGAAGTATAAACCATGCTAGGGCTTAGGGAAGTGCAGTTGAATTTCCGGGTTGTGACTTTTATGTCATCGATAAATGGGTATTTGTGTTACATGTTCTAAAAGAATAAACTACTGTTTTATGTTGTCGGTACAGTAACATTCGTCAATGGTCAAGTTGAGTTGAGAAATCGCGATGTTCCGCAACTCGTGGCATCCGTACATAAACATCGAGACGCAAGCGATGAATGTATTCAGTTATTCATAGCTCGAAATTTCGTTACGTAAATGACGTTTTTATTTAAAATTTTGAAGAAAAAAATTATTTTAGGTGACTTATAAATCTAGTAACATCAAACCATACAATAACGAGGACAAACTTTAGTTTTTGATTTATTTTTCTGGATATGTCTGAATTAGACTGACGAATGCTGCGACTCAATCTTACACGATCAATGGACCAGCTTGACGAAACGGCTACTTTGGGGGTAGGACAGAGGTTTCTCCGTTAATCTTAGCATGTAAATGTGGTTTTGAAACCAATATCTTGCATAGTGTGGATTGTCTTTAGAATGTTTTGTGACATATGGGAACTGTTGTTGATTTTTCTCGTCCACATCAGACAATTAGATGTCATTCAAAAAATATACTTTAGTGTCAACACCCCTGGAAAATGGCCAAAATCAATATGAATACCCCTGGAAAACTGACGAAAAACCCCTGGAAAGTCCTGGAATTTTGTTTTGCTTTAAGTGTACGAACCCTGATATCGGTGATGTAGATAATAGTTTGAAAAGATGGTTACCAAATTGATTAACATTAATTTACATCTTCATTATGATTATTACATCTAAATGTGCACATATTTTTGACTTGCTAAGTTAGTAGAACTTTGCACAACTGACTTTTGATCTCTGTACTTTTAAATTATCATTCTTACAATCTGAACATGTTTTCTTTGCTATAATTTGTAATGAGCATTGTGACCTGTTTGAATTCAAGGCTAGCAACTTGGCAGATTTGTTGGGGGTGTTTCTTGGATAAAAAGTTTATATCTCAAACATCATCAGATAGGAAGGATTGGAATTTTGCAGGAATGTTTTGAAAGATGTCAAGCTCAATGTTCTGCCAGCAAAAAATCTCAGATGACTCGCCTGAGAAAAAGCATCAGAACATCCCGAGTAGGGCCCTTTGGCACCTGTAATTCCCCAGTTAACTTTTGATCATAACCTAATGTGTAGGATAAACTAACCGACTCAGAAAGGGACAGTGTTGGTTTACATCACACAGTGACAATGCACAATTTATCAAATGAATTGATAACAACAAAAATGCAATAAAGAGATAAACTTTGATGTATAATTGAAACATATACATTAGACATAGTAGATGAGATGCAAACTGAATGTCCTTCAGGGCTTCATCATTTACATGTTTTGTCTATCGTTGACCTGAATTGTGGGAAACACTGAGCTTGTTATAGAAAATCTGAACATCTATCTGCCACAGAAGCTATATTAAGCAAATTTTAAAAGAAGGATCAGTGTCTCTTTCATTTCTTGATGAGGATAACTAGAAATACAATGAACACATGTATTAGTTTTGATAAGCTGTGTTGTATGATGTTGACAGTGATATATGTGAACAGGCATAGCAGTGATCACTGGTGACATGCCAGCAAACATGGTGAACTATCTATAGTTGTGCAAACCAGAAAATAATTAGAATAGTGTTTAAAGTATTGTCACTATGACTTTCTTTAGTGGAATGATAATTTTGATTCCAGATTTATGAGGTTCAAGAACATCCAGCTGACCCAGTGTCAGCATTCAGTTTCAAGTTTACTATGATGTCATTTGATGGCAAGACAAGATCATGTTACACACACAGCCAGTAATGATAATTTAACACAAAATTTATTTTTAGCACAATGGAAGTGATAAGGTTCAAGGAAGTGATGGGGCACTTCAAGCCTATATGTCCATAGCACCAAAATTAACCAAATATGCACACACACACACACACACACACACACACACACACCATGCCTATAGCACTACTGAAACTTATTGGTTCATGATCAGTTGTACTAAAAATGTAAACGATATTTCACAGGTGTCTTTAGATTTTTATTTGTAAAGTCAAATTTTTCTTCATTACAAAATTATGATTTATATTTGACAATAAAGCCTCTGGAATATGTTTACACATGTAATAATTATACTCATTCATATGCTTACTGTTGTCTCTTTTTACAGAGTTAGACAGTCCACTGTAAGAAAGATTAAAGTATGTGGTAACAATGTCGCTGTTATAAGTAACATTGAAGTATCAAGTCTCAATGCAAAAGGAGTTTTGCAAGTGGTTACTTCAACAGAAGTGAGTATCCAACTGTGATTATTGTTAAGGTTGTTGCACAGGCTACTTTTCATCCCCATTCTTTACTTAGTAAAAATGTCATAACTTTGTTAAAAATAAAGATATTGACTCCATATTTTCACAGTTCTTGATATATTCAACATATCAGCAAAAACATTAAAATATTGTTTATGTGATGAAATTTGATATGTGTGTATATTAATATGTCATATTTTTCAATTTTTACTACCGGGGTAGGCATTTTTTTTTCACTGCTGTCATCCTAAATAAAAATGTCAAATTCGTATTGTTCAACTTTGCTGAAATTTAATTCCATTTGGTTGCTATTATCTGTCAAAATTGCAAGTTTTTGTAAACCTGTATCCCATTTACAATGAAGTGATATTCCCATGCCGTTCAACTGTTGGGAAATTCCCACCGTGCGTGTCTTGTCCTTGACCTAATTCATCTGATAAAGGAAATTTGAATTCCCTAGCTTGTATAATAAGCAAATAAAATTATTAAGAAAATGAACTCAAAACAGTGAAAAACAGAAGAAATGTTTTTTTTTCGATATTTCACAAACCGTCCGTGCTGTATGTAGGAACACTAGTTGAAAGCATGGCTGTGAATTATTTTCTTTGGACTCTCTAGTATGTATGGTAATCGTCATATGGTTCATGTCCACTTTTAGACTACTGTACAGATGCTCTATATAAGTAATACGTGTCGTACCATAAAGCTTGCTTACTATTTCAAAGCTAGGGAGACAACAACAAACCGTGTGTATTGTGCATGCATAGCATTCTATACGCTCTGCAAAGCCATTGCCGTATATCGCCTGAAATATGGCTAATTTGAAGATGCCGAAACCAAAAATAGGAATAAGAAAGGCCAAGCTTCATTACTAAGGACTTATCAGACGCTGTATATGGAGTCGCAAGACAGAGTTTCGGCGACAAGGGTAGAGCGAGTTTAGACATTGCCCAGTAACCCACACAGAACAGCCAGCCGTATACGTCTACGAGTGTGGGGACTGCGACGCCGACCAACGGTTTATACAAGAAATAGAAGCAGCAGCGGATACACAACCAGTCAACAAAGATACCCCTATGGACTACAGAGAAAACCTAACTTTCATTTGACTAGATCTGTTATTCTAATATTCGATCATCTTGCAATGTGTCAACAGGTGCGACAGTAGTGTTGAATTTTCTCATGGAATGTCCACAAAATGACAGCGTACGAAATTGTACTTCTGTGAATTTTTCAATGCATGGAAATATTTATGTCTACTGTAGGTTTTCCGTACTGACTTATGTCATGTTACAGTTATAATTGTATGTCTATTTATTTATTTTTTTGTAAAACCATCACTCTATATCGGTATCGTGTAAAACCATCACTAGAAGAAGCCATATCCAGAATAATTATGTACAATAATAAATCTCAGTAAATTTTATAACTCTTGGTCTTCTCTCAGTCATTGAGCAAGCAAGTGAATGAGATAATGAGTAAGTTTACTGTAGTGTTGAAAAAGTATCCTGTGTATGTTTTATCCGAAAAGGTTCTCCCTGGTCATGCCAGTGGTTAGCCCTGCTTACATACGACAGGCGGTGCACAAGTCTATATTGCTGACTTGACTCTAAACAAATAGTAGGGACAATTGTCAGAATCGAGTCACGGATTACTCCGTATGCAAGCATGACTCGTCAGTGATCATACCGGGACTGCTTTGAGTACGAGTGAGGTGAGGCATGTTGAGGTGATTTGTTGAGAATTATAAATATTGCGAAATGTCAAGTACAAGGTTTAAATACAATGGAATGATGAAAAAAAATTGGCCGAGTCTGCTGACAGGCGCCGGTCACAAGAAACTCCGTAAATTAAAATATCAGACGATGTTAAGTCTACTACAACTAGTACAAGTTGAATGTTGTTGACTTGGTAAATTTGTTAGAAAATTGAAATTCGAATTGCCTCAAAATTATTTTAGATCCTTAGTTTATTTCATCGGAGTGTCTGCTGACCGGCGCTTGTCAGCAGCATATTGTTCTCGTGACAAGCGCCGGGCACCAGCACGTCATGCTGGTGACAGGTTCGAGATTTTTACGGCATCAATTTGATGTGTATTGATATGAAGAAAACGCTCTGGTTACCTTTGAAAATGATTGCCTTCGTACACTAAATACACAGAACTTTCAACAAAATGTTTCAATCGTGAGCAAGCGTGACACTGACGTGATGGGGATGGGGTCACATATCGATATATCGTTCGCCGATATGTTGGTTATTTTTTCAACCTATACCAGTTGATCATATCGCCTTGTAACGTTGTTATTGTTGTTCTAAAGATTCAGTACTTCATCGTACCTTGGAAAACCGCAACACATGCTTCAAAAGCTGCTAGCTGCTGTATGAATCTATCGGCCCCGCGACAGTTTCACATGTTTTTGATACAGTGTAAAGTCATTGCGAAAAAGAGACGGGGTCGTTTGATTGTACATCATAAAGAACATAACATAGAACGAGCTGCAACAACCAATTCACGCAACTTTCTGTTCGGAAACCACCGTCATTCTCTTTCGACATTCTTCTGTTCAAGTGTCAGAACTACCGACTTTACCCACTTCACGCTCTTTACCACATTGCATTGTAACATATGTGTTAGCTGTCACGATTTGACGTTTAACTTGCACGGCCGGGTGTACATGGTGAGCTGTCGTCAGCTGTTCAGGTCAAATGTCATTACTTTGAGGCCATCACTGCACATGGGATAAAAACAAGTAAAAAGACCACGCAACACCACAAAAACTATACGCATTTTACCTGTCCCACAATAATGAATGTTATTGATGCAACAAACTTTAGTTGTTTTAAATTAGATTAATTACATTTACCCGTTGCACGTAGTACTAGTACTACATCACATACATGGTGGCGTTGGCGCATATATTGGCGGTGCAGTGTACATGTGTGTACGCGGCGGACTTCGCGGTTGTTGGAAAAAACAGGAGCTATCACACGTAAATTAACAGTTTTGAGAACTGATGGTGTTTGAAATTCAAAGGTAATAAGAACGTTTTCTTGATGCCGAAACACATCATAATGGGTGTCAAAGGTCAAGCTTGTCAGCAGCATATTGTTCTCGTGACAAGTGCAGGTTCCAGCACGATGTTCTGGTGACCAGCGCCATCAACAATATGCAAGTTAGGCCTAAAATCTCAATTTTGGTCAAAAACTTATATCTTGAAAACTATATGGTGACTGCGGCTGAAACTTCAGGTGATGTTTCAGATGTTATTATGCAGTTATTCAAAACATTTTGACACAACTGCTTTACCAACCATGACCACGCCCTTAGCATTATTATCAAAATTACTTTCTGACATTTCTATTAACTGTTCCATTACAATTATCATGTTTTGCAGAACAAGGCTTACACAAGAAACATTGAACCTGAACCTGAACCTGAACGAGTATTACCACAGATGGCAAGTGAGGCATTAGCCATTGCTGAAGACAGTCCATTTGGTAACAAGGATTATAAGACAGTTTACCAGGTTTCAATTCATTCTGTGCATTCTCGAGCAACAAAATCAAATACTTTATATGCATTTCTGACAAGATGTCACATTTCATGTGATACACTAACAGACATGCCAGCAAGCCCAATTCCCAACCCCCTGAACAGATCTGTTATAATGTATCAGAAAATTGAATTGACTGACATGTTCAACAATAAAACAATTGAATTTATATATTGTGCCTTTAAGGCTGTTCTGGCCTTATTCCATAAGTGTTGTAAAGATTAATTATGGTTACTATCAATTTGATTTAAATCTGATGTAGTGAAAATATTACCACTCACTTTCTTTATGTACATCTGTTCTTGGTGTATTGCCTTTTGATTTCACTTTTGTTGGGTACACTGCCTCCTTTATACACATCTGACACAACATCATAGAAGTTATCATTCAAATCATACATATTGAGTAACAGGTAAGCAATGACAAGAACTCATCTTATGTTGAAAACTTACAGGTACAGTACCCCAAAATAGTCTGTTTGTGTAGAACTTGAGTGCTGAGTGCAGTCGATGATGTTATCGTTACTGTTTGGTTGGTCTGCATGTTTTCAACTTCAATCTTGGAGTGTCAATTGTGAGGCTACACGTCGATTGGCTACACATCAGAGCAGGATTTGAATGTGAACTTCTATGGTATTGTATCAAATGTATGAAGGAGGCACAAACTCTCAGTTCAACAAAATAAAAAAAAACTAATAATAAATCAAGTATTTTAATCAGATAGGGTTCTGTTTTCCTTGACTAAACAATTTCTTAATTGTGAGTGTAAAATGTGAAAATGTAATTGTAGGTTACATTTCCTAATTTTCTAATTCATGTAGGTTTGCATTTGAGCACAACTACTGAGGTGCAGACATGCCATAGGCATGGTGAAATATGGCTGTCTGTACGTCTGTGTGTGTGTGTATTTATCTCTGATATTGATAAAATTGTATTGTATGGTTTTTGCCTGGTCACAATTAAACTTTATTTCTGATAAAATTTTAGTGTCTACATTTGTTCTTGTCTCTGTTTCTTTCATACACTTTTTGTCATAAAACCTTAAGTTAGCATTTGGGTGTTTGAGATACACACAATTCTTGTTTGAGACACACACAATCCTTGTTTGAGGCACACTGAATCCTGGTCATAAGACCTTAGCATTTGACGTTTTATGCTACAATTTACTCTAAAACAGAACACATCAAAATATGCGTTAGTCGGAGGTGACTTCTTCAAAGCATCCGGCTTTACACACTTACAATTTCGTGTGGTGTCTAAGACACACTAACTTCTGGTCTGTCGAACAGAGTAAATTGTTGACATTAACTCTCAAATGCTAAGCAGTTATGAACATCATAAGATGCCGCTTTCAATGTTGAAGAGAGTGCTCGAGCAGTCAGAAGAACGTCTATGTGATGTCCAGTGTTTTCGGTGACCATCCCGCTTTCCACTGATGTTTCTCGTGTCTCCTTTTTCACCCCTCTCTTGCTGTCTTTTCATAGAGTACGTACATCCAGTGTCTACATCAAATTTTAAAAAGTGGTGCATGATACGCTCAAACTTCAATGTTTCTTCATCCAAATTAGATGGTACTCTGCCGTGATAGTAGTCCTGCTTGCATACGGAGTAAGTCATCCCTTGAGCGAAACGCGTACACCCTGTCTGCAAGCATGACTATACCTTGAAAGTGACTCTTCAGAATCGCAATATCACAATTTACGACCTGTTTTCTTGGTCGCAGTTCAATGGATGTTTCGCATCTCGTCGGCCATCTAGGTCTGTGGAATCGTAAAAAGGGGGTACTTTTTCAGATCACCCTCCAAGAATATGGGTACGATGCCCCATCTCTCTCTCTCTCTCTCTCTCTCTCTCTCTCTCTCTCTCTCTCTCTCCAAGAAGTATCTGCTTAGTAGACAATCTCTCTCTCTCTCTCTCTCTCTCTCTCTCTCTCTCTCTCTCTCTCTCTCTCTCTCTCTCTCTCTCTCTAGGTGTCGTTGAAGGTATAGCTCTGGATTTATACGCTACGGGGTTTTGACAAGACGTGTCAAAACTCCGTAGCATAGAAATCCAGAGCTAGGTGAAGGTAAAACTTCCCGGATTTCGGAAAGAAGGGGGTTTTTTATGTGATTTTCTCCAAGATTCACTATATAAAAAAAAGGGGGGGGGGGGGGTCTTTTTCATTGAAATATTAACTGGAAAAGGGGTACATATGAAATTTCGCTAACAAGCTGGGGTAACCACCCATCCATGATCGAGCGACTGCCACCACTGCGGCGTCGGAGAGTCAGAATTGTACGGGGTGTTGGTCACCGAAAACACCCATCGTGTAGACTACCCGAACTGTCAATCCGTGTTGACAGCCCTTTGATGTGTTCTGTTTTAGAGTAAATGCTAAGGTCTTATGACCAGGATTGTGTGTGTCTCAAACACCCAAATGCTAAGGTTTTATGACAAAAAGTGTAAATTGTTTAAATATGAACTGCATTTTCTATATTCTAATGTTGTATTTAATCACAAAACAAAGGACTTGACAATTTTAGTTAATAAGTATATCTTGACAGTAGTAAATATTTGGCAATAAATTTTGACATAATCTGTGGTGACCACAAATCTAATAAACACATGGTGTTTGTTTAAGTAGATAGATATGATATGATTTGAATAATTTCAGTTATCAATCAATGTTATATTGTCTCAACAAAATACTGCCTAGTGACAGTGTATAGATAAGAAGGAAACTCAATTGATTTCATTCTGCAATAACTGACTACTAACATGTCATTCATTTCATTTCATTGCCTAACACCGAATTATATATAGATACACACAATACACTGTTGGGGTATTATTCTGTGGATACAATGTAGGGGTATTATTCTGTGGATACAGTGTAGGGGTATTATTATGTGGCTACAGTGTTAGGGTATTATTCTGTGGATACAGTGTAGGGGTATTATTCTGTGGAGACAGTGTAGGGGTATTATGTAGCTAAAATGTAGAGGTATTATTATGTGGTTAAAATGTAGAGGTATTATTCTGTGGATACAGTGTAGGGGTATTATTCTGTGGATACAGTGTTGGGGTATTATTCTGTGGAGACAGTGTTGGGGTATTATTCTGTGGATACAGTGTTAGGGTATTATTCTGTGGAGACAATGTAGGGGTATTATTCTGTGGAGACAGTGTTGGGGTATTATTCTGTGGATACAGTGTAGGGGTATTATTCTGTGGAGACAATGTAGGGGTATTATTCTGTGGAGACAGTGTTGGGGTATTATTCTGTGGATACAGTGTAGGGGTATTATTCTGTGGATGCAGTGTTGGGGTATTATTCTGTGGATACAGTGTAGGGGTATTATTCTGTGGATGCAGTGTTGGGGTATTATTCTGTGGAGACAGTGTTGGGGTATTATTCTGTGGATACAGTGTAGGGGTATTATTCTGTGGAGACAGTGTAGGGGTATTATGTAGCTAAAATGTAGAGGTATTATTATGTGGTTAAAATGTAGAGGTATTATTCTGTGGATACAGTGTTGGGGTATTATTCTGTGGATGCAGTGTTGGGGTACTATTCTGTGGATACAGTGTAGGGGTATTATTCTGTGGATACAGTGTTGGGGTATTATTCTGTGGATACAGTGTAGGGGTATTATTCTGTGGATAGAGTGTTGGGGTATTATTCTGTGGATACAGTGTTGGGGTATTATTTTGTGGATAGTGTTGGGGTATTATTCTGTGGATACAGTGTTGGGGTATTATTTTGTGGATACAGTGTTGGGGTATTATTCTGTGGATACAGTGTTGGGGTATTATTTTGTGGATACAGTGTTGGGGTATTATTCTGTGGATACAGTGTAGGGGTATTATTCTGTGGAGACAACGTAGGGGTATTATTCTGTGGATACACACACACACACACACACACTTTGACATGCCCATAGCATTACTGAATCTTAAGTCAGTTCAGCTGTGTTAAAAAACTGAAAATTACAAAAAAAAATTCATAAATCAAGTATATTAGACAAAAGTATTTTTGATTCTTATACATCCTGGTTTGGTCTAAAATACATTCTAAGATCTGATCTCGCTATAACAATAAATACATCAAACAGATTTGTTAAAGACAGAATTATATTGAGGTATAAAGCTGATAACCAAATACAGACTGAAATGGAGGTACTTTAATTCACTCATACTTTGTCTTTGCTGATTAAATATCATTTTTCACTAATATCAAAGTTTAGGGAAAATATTTGTTGTACTCTAATACATCTACTTTTTGAAATTATTACATAGACAGTCCAAAGAAACTAAATTCAGCAAAATCAAGTGATTTGAGTATAAAGTACTTAACCAAGTGTACAAAGAACTTACTACAGGTAGTATTGTTTTACACACATATATTCTGTACTCACTGTTCTCCCGACTCCCCCCTCCCCTCCCACCCACCCACCCACATACAAATACACAAATGATACTTTATATTCTAGTGCACAATACAAGGCTTCTATTGCCTCCTATTGTGCACTATATAAATATTTTACACTTACCCATTTGTTTTACAAGTTTTTTCCATTTCAAAAATATGACACCTGCCTAACTCAAATAATGACACTGTCCCTAGTGACTTTGAATGACATAGTAAGACTTCTTACATTTAAATGTCTATGTCAACTCTTCACTGAAATTCACAAGTGGTAGCTGTCAACCCAATCTCATCTACAAGATATATCACAAGAGGGCGCTGTTCTATAAGAAAGATCAGCTGGTGTCTGACTGAAACTTTGAATCTCACTTCAAAACTAAGATAAACAGTTGCTATTTGTATATTGAAGCACAAAAATGCCAAATTTGATAAAATTTGGTCAATTTTAGGTAAAGTGAATCTACCCTGTCTGTGTAGGACTAATAACACACTAATAACATGTCAAAGGTCATAAGATATGAATGATTGTTGCCATGGAAACTTCATGTTCACTTTCTGAAATATATTGACAGCCACAAATTGAGAGAAAGAAATATTAATACAATTCATTTGATTTCACTGTCTCTTTGATATTCTCATACCCTTGGGTTATTTGTTGTATTCTTTACAATGGCAAGTCTCAAAACTAACAATGTAGGAAATATAACCCCTCCCCTCCTCAAATCAGAAGTATCCCTAACTTAGTCATTGATAGCAGTTATCTATCTCCAATGCAGTTCTGCACATGCCAGCATGGAAGATACTGGAACATGATCATATTTTAAAGATGCAAACATGTAATTTGCCTGGATGATGTGAACAATATTTAGTCAATGTGACCAAAGCCAATGGCAAATGATATATTGATTGTAACAATACCAAGGTAATTACAATCTAACACTCACAACATTTTTTGTTGCTTTGACTCATGGCATCCAATGCAATGCTTGACTTGAAAAATAAACAATACTGTAAATATCATCTGAGAAGGACATGAGAAGGACTATATATATATCATGAACAATCTAAACTTCTATTTTTCAAAACAGAAACACAGTATAAATCCTGGTAATAAAGTAAAGCAAACAAAAAAGGTTTAAAGTAGGATACCATGGATCAAGGTCTGAATGTGATTGAATTATGCTAATGATATGTTAATTACATGCTAATTTAATCAGTGACTTTGGCACTTAGACTAGCACTTGGTGCTCTTTCCAGCAGTTCAGGATGTAAAACAAAGTCTCTTTTAAATGGTCGATGTCTAGCCACTTTCCTCATACTTGTGAAATCTTCTTTTTTCATTTGACTGTAGTCTGTTATATGATAATGTGGTGCATGATTAGGTGGTTGTGGTTTTGATCGACTGTCTATCGTGTGAAATAACTTGGCTATGGCTCTGGCCTCTGAAATACACAAACCAAGAAATAAATTTAGTCTTCATGTCTTGAATGATATTTCATAATATTTATGAGTAAAAGTGTGTCAACCCAAATCATACACTTGTTACAGTAGAGAAGCTCTTCTCACTCTCTATCACATGCACTGCACACTACCGATAGCTTCTATACATTTCAACTTAATACTCAGTCAATTCTACATCAGCTGCAATCTCCATGTTATATGGTACATTGTATCTTTGTCTTGTTTCCATGGTAACTAACCTTCTGCACCTGCTCCTTTGAGGTATCTTCTAAGGGATGGTTGGAACTGTGGTCTGACATGTTCACGTACTGCATCCTCAGCATATTTCCTTTGGTTTGTGTCATGTACCATCTCCATGACAGCATCCTGATCTAAAAATTGCAATGTTTGACATTTCTCATCAGACAAGTACATAGTTGCTAAATTCACACATGAACATTTATATTTCAAAAAATTAACTTTTTTGTTTCGTAAACATTGAAAAAATATGGCAAAATTTCAATATCTGACTATACTAGCTATGCAATACAATCACTTCAAAAGTTTTACATGTAATGGGATTAAAAAACCTATTTTACATCTCTGTACATGTTTTATAACACTGTTAACAGATACCTCACAATGTCTATACCAACAAAGTTACCACTTTATGTTGTCTAGGTTTACCCTTCAGTACAGTGCCCTCTATGTTGTAAACTGCAATTTACCTTGTCTACTGGCTACTTTCATCCATGCCTCAGCAGCCTGGGCTGACTTTGGACTCATGAGTGTCCTCACAGCCTGTTGAGAAATATAACAAGGCAATATTACATCATAGTTTTCATTATTAGGTGTAAAAACTGAAATTAAACTTTGTGTATCAGTACCACAGAAATGATAAACTACAGTTATCGCTGTGAAAATAAAAAAAAAACACACACACATACATACAAAAAAACATTTATATTTTTGTTATGGGGAGCAAATGTCATTCATCCATCATCATTCATGATTTTAAGTCATTAAGCTGCTGAAGTTGAGTGTGTCTATTTGATTTCATATTGTGAGAACAAATTATCAAACCATTACGACGGCAAAACATTCAAACAGAGCCTTCAAACAAAAAAGAAATTCTTTATGATGAATAACTTCCTCTAAACCAAATTAAACTCATAATTATGTATAGGAATCAAATATCATCACAAATCAAATACTGAATTCACTTACAAAAACACACATACTTGCAATAAAGCACACTCACTCACACAAATCAAACACTCACTCATAAACTACACACACACAACACTATATATAGATACTTAATGATCACTA
Source organism: Glandiceps talaboti (assembly GCF_964340395.1). Classification (NCBI taxonomy): domain Eukaryota; kingdom Metazoa; phylum Hemichordata; class Enteropneusta; family Spengelidae; genus Glandiceps; species Glandiceps talaboti. Next base: position 2,864,069 of record NC_135556.1, on the reverse strand, counting down.
AAGTACTATTCACCATAATCAGATTGCCAACTACAATTTAGAACGGGATGATTTTCTAAAATCAAAGTCTGTCAATCTCACAATTTGTGCCACACAAAAAAACTCTCTGCCATCAATTACTTAAATGAATGAGAGAAAATGTACATAATTTTCTACTTTCTACCATGACCAAAACAGAAAAATAGCAGTTCAATTGAGTTGATTTTCTACTTTATACTGTGACCACAGAGTCAGGCGGTTTGATTGAGTTGATTTTCTACTTTATACTGTGACCACAGAGTCAGGCGGTTCAATTGAGTTGATTTTCTACTTTATACTGTGACCACAGAGTCAGGCGGTTTGATTGAGTTGATTTTCTACTTTATACTGTGACCACAGAGTCAGGCGGTTCAATTGAGTTGATTTTCTACTTTATACTGTGACCACAGAGTCAGGCGGTTTGATTGAGTTGATTTTCTACTTTATACTGTGACCACTGAGTCAGGCGGTTCAATTGAGTTGATTTCACTCTATTCAGATTGTATGCCAGTTCTAATGAAGTAAGTCTAGCAAAGAATAACTAACACGCTACAGTGAATGCTTGTGAAGTGTTACCCCTAGGCAACTCATAAATGTCATTTCTTCTTAACTTTCAGTCTAGAGATAGGATATAAGCTGGTACAAAGTTTTCATCTCATTTCAAGGGTATATTCTACATATTTATACATAAATGGTTTGAATAAGTCATATCACATAAATACTAACAAATGGGCCTTTGTTTAATACAGGAGGCTTATAAAGTTGCTTACTTCATAAGTAAATCTATCAAATCATTAATGAAAACTAACATATTTGTTACCTAAGGCACAACTCATAAACATTATGCCTTGTTACCTAAGGCACAACTCATAAACATTATGACTTGTTACCTAAGGCACAACTCATAAACATTATGCCTTGTTACCTAAGGCACAACTCATAAACATTATGCCTTGTTACCTAAGGCACAACTCATAAACATTATGCCTTGTTACCTAAGGCACAACTCATAAACATTATGCCTTGTTACCTAAGGCACAACTCATAAACATTATGCCTTGTTACCTAAGGCACAACTCATAAACATTATGCCTTGTTACCTAAGGCACAACTCATAAACATTATGCCTTCACACTATCAGGTTTTAAAGAGGATTTCAGTCAATTGAATGTAATGTAACAAGTAAACAAATATAACGTTTTTGTTTACTTTTCAGGTAAATAAAATTGAATGTAATGTAACAAGATAACAAATATAATGTTTTTGTTTACTTTTCAGGTAAATAAAAAAGAAAACTCATTTCATATATTTTCATGAATGGCTTGAATAAATCATAACACTTAACAGAAAACACACACACACACACACACACACACACACACATATACATGTTAAGATATAAATATGAAAAACACCAAAATAAGTTATAAACAGTTGATAGCAATCAAATAATGTCATTACAGAAGTGTGGTAGGTTAGGGAAAAAACAGGGAAAAGAAGTTGAGAACCAAATCAAATATCCAAATGATATGAAAAGTAGTGCTTGGATCAAAATTATGCTTACCCAGCTGGGAAAATACTCTGGGAGCTAGCATTGGTAGGGAAATAAATGGAGTTATATGAAGGAATGGGAACAAGGGAATAAATAGTTGATTTGACTATAAATGGGAAGGAGATTGAAATCAAGGTGAGGGGGAAAACAGTGCATGCATAGTTACAAAGAGATATAATGTGAAAGTTAATATTTTAAAGTTAGAATTCTGGAGATAACAAAATCTGTGAACACACTTCAAAAGACACAATTTTAAACTAACTGATTTTTCAGATTTGTTGCTTTCTTTTCATTGAAAATTTGGGACAGATTCAAATATATAAGTATTTTGGATTCCACATGTGTTAACAGTACAGTTCTTAATTGTATCAACAAACAATGATAGAAATAGAGATTAAAGAGTTTATTCACATTATTTTCATATTATAAATTTTTGTTTAGTTTTATTTTCTTCCTTCCACAGTAATTTTTAGCACATTGATTATAAAAAAAAACCTTGCCAAATTTAATATTTGAGATTCCTATAAACACAGTAGTGTAGGGAACAATAAATGTGTATTATATCAGTTTTATTTCCCAATTCATCTGAGATACTAACCATGTACATGTACATGTAATGAGATTATGAACATTTTTAGTTCTGCTTGGTTTGAAATGATTCCTTTTAATACCCACACAAAATGACAATACTTATAGTCTGCATGCATACATACACACAAATATAACCATTTCTATACAATCAAATTACATTGCAGTATCTCAAGACATTTCAGTATACATCATAATGTTAGTTGTTGCCATAACAACAATTTCCATATTGGGTTGAACTAATTCAACCTCTACTGCTTTCAATGAAATCATCTTCTGACATTCTTCTATATCCATGGCAACCAATAAAACTAATTAAAATTGCATCAAATGTTCTACATGTGTCCTAATTGCCAGAGTTAATTTCCGCAGTAATATAATTCTGCCAATACAATATAATAGAGCTGCTCATAATCTTAACTTATCATTCATAACAGCTGCTTTTTCTCTGCTGTGTTTGTCATGGAATGCAATAACAACTTCTAAAGCAATTCATTCTTTCCTTCCTCTGAAAAATTGTGAATTTCCGGCATTCTTGTGAGGTGTTATGTGAATTTGATATTATCCGTCATCTAAGCTTGCTTTTCCTTTCTAGTTGTATCGATCACTGAATAAATTCCAATCTATCTCGACTGAAAACCAATTCTATAATCAGATATTGGTATCACTAATGTTAGGTTACCATGGTGATAATAGCCATAAGATGCTTCAACAATTTTACTATCACCAGATTGGTATTATAGATATTTGGTAACAGATTAATCAATCAATAAATACCATTTTCAAGTCAAACACAGTCCTCTCCTCAAAAATGAAACAAAATATTTGTATTGAATGGCTGACTGCTGTACAACAAAACCACACTGTTCTCCCCACAAAATAATGGAATAATCATAAATTAAATGATGCATAGTGTTGTCAATGAATGTTTTATAATGCTAACAGAAATTTCAGATTTATTAGAAATAATATCTAGGATAGGATGGGATGGGATGGGATGGGATGGGATAGGATAGGATGGGATGGGATGGGATAGGATGGGATGGGATAGGATAGGATAGGATGGGATAGGATAGATTGTTCTAACTAATATGTATTTGAATTTTTACTGAATTAATTGTCATAATTTGTACATGTTATATACTTGATATTAATTGTGTCATAATTTGTACATGTTATATACCTGAATTAATTGTGTCATAATTTGTACATGTTATATACCTGATATTTATTTGACATTTTTGGATGGATATATTTTTGAATGCACACTGTAGAAAAGCCTGACAGTGGAACATCTTGGGTTAAAATGGCCATATAGATGAGGATTGGGTTATTGTGTTGGATTATTAATTAATAAAACTATTTTTTCATGGCTTCCTACTTCAAGTCAATGTGAAACAACAATAAATTAAACATTATTAAATTATTAATGAATTAATAAAACAACTCAATAAATTGCAAAAAAACTTTAAAATGTGTTAAAAGTTTGTTATTGTATGTATACAATAACACAGATTTTACATATTTATGAATCTTTTGCAATTTATTGAGTTTCAAACACAGACTTTGTCAATGTTGTTTCACATTGACTTGAAGTAGGAAGCCATGACAAAATTGTTTTATTAATTAATAATCCAAAATAATAACCCAGTCCTCATCCATATGGCCATTTTAAAGAAAGTATAAATGTGTTATTTTGATATTTTGGTCTGAGGTACTACTTTACACATACCTGATTCTGTTTGTAAGATGACACACTGACAGTAGCTGGTCTACCAATATATTTCTGTCGTAGCATTTGTCTCTGTTTCTGTGTTGGTGCATCACACTTGGCATCAACTGTGAATTAAATAAAAATCATATCATTATTTAATGGCAGACTAGGAAAACAAAGTAGAATGCAATTTGACACAACTATCATAAACTGAATCAGCATTAAAATTTCAAATGGACAATAAGTAAAGTAAATACATAAAAAATGGACCAAAGATAAAATATGAATAAAAAGTTATAAATTTATTTCATTCTAATCATCTATGGTGTATAAATGTATAAGGTAATGCAATACATGCATTAATATTTGGCTATTCTGATATATTATCTCAAATGATAAAATAGTTTTTTAACTACATTTGAAATACTGTTTTTCATTTAATTCTGTGAATGAATACACACATATAAGTTGGAATTGGACGAGATAATTATCCTACATGTACATGTTATTTTCAATAGCTGTATACAATTTGTATCAAACTGACTGACAAGTGCTTTCTTGGATCCAGCTAAAAGCATTTCATATTTCAATACATAAGGAACAATTTAGCACCTTTAATGAAAAATGCAGACACTGCATCAACAAGGTTTTAAAAAAACAGTCTGTATTTCAAGAGTTTTGGCTTATATTGATGACTGTCTATACAAGTTTATAACTAAACTATATTTTGGAAATCTTTCTCGTTTCCACATATATTTCAAAACCTTGAGGAATAAAAAAATGCTACAGCCTTCATCATTCAAACTGTTCAGAAACACCTGCAGAAAATCTTTAATATTAAAACTGTTCTAAAATAACTACATAAAATCTTTAATATTAAAACTGTTCTAAAATAACTACATAAAATCTTTAATATTAAAACTGTTCTAAAATAACTACATAAAATCTTTAATATTAAAACTGTTCTGAAATAACTACATAAAATCTTTAACATAATAAATGTAAGAAAGACCTGAATAAATTTCTGATATTAAAATTGTTCAGAAACAGTTACATAAAACATTTAATATTAAAACTGTTTAGAAACACGTGTACAAAAACTGTAATATGAAAATTGATGACAAATAGTACTCACTTCTATAGGCATCTTTGCTAAGGGCTGCATTGGCATTATGGAATCCAGGTACAGTTCTTAGTCTACATGATAAAAACACCCTGGTAACAAAGAATTAAATAAAATGAATGTTAATGAAAAATAAATCAAAATAAGTCAACACATACATGTACTTTCTCAAAACTCAATCTGCACAAATACTGGTAATCGTTAAAACTAGCGCCAATGGTATTGTAGCACAACTGTATTTAGCTGTTGTTATGAACATGGTCTTGTTGCTAGGGATATTTCAAACATGTTTGGCATTATTATTACATACAGATAAAGATAAGAAACAGAATGGGTGGGAAGAATTATTGGTATGACTGTATCATTATTATTACATACAGATAAAGATAAGATAAGATGCAACACGACTATAGACCGTATAAAAAATTTACAATTCTATTTGGGTACATAAGTGTAATAAAAATATTACAGAACACTACACAATGAAATAGGCTAATGTTAGAAGTATTATAAGTAAAATAATTTTCTTGATTAAATAACTGTAAATGAGTTTAGACACATACAGAGAGAGAGAGTTTAGATACATACAGACAGCAATTATAATCCCTTTTTGTTTTGATTGCATTAAAATCTAAATTGCTCTTTCTTTTCTATACTATTGAAATCTGAATTGATATTGTAAATGACACTAAATAATTTATCTCTTTTCTTTGTCTATAGTTTGCAATGTATCAAATGGTATTCTACGTCTTCTATTTATTATATTACAATTTTTACAAAATCTATTTTCAACAGGAGTTTTGGGTTGTGTTTGTCATCCCTTCTCACTTGCCATTGTTTTGATAACTATCATGTAGTTTTCTGGTTCCAGTCAATGTTTGTTGGTACTTTGTCTATTGTCTATATTCAGTAAGGGAGTATGAAACAACTTGAATCTTTGACTACATGTACTTGTTTATATCTAATTAGCTGTCATACATCAACATACAAGTTGTATTTGAAAACTACACATTGACAGTCCTATACAGTCAACAAGTTGTAAGTTGTCATACCACAATATATTGACAGTCATATACAGTCAACAAGTTGTAAGTTGTCATACCACAATATATTGACAGTCCTATACAGTCAACAAGTTGTAAGTTGTCATACCACAATATATTGACAGTCCTATACAGTCAACAAGTTGTAAGTTGTCATACCACAATATATTGACAGTCCTATACAGTCAACAAGTTGTAAGTTGTCATACCACAATATATTGACAGTCCTATACAGTCAACAAGTTGTAAGTTGTCATACCACAATATATTGACAGTCATATACAGTCAACAAGTTGTAAGTTGTCATACCACATATTGACAGTCCTATACAGTCAACAAGTTGTAAGTTGTCATACCACATATTGACAGTCATATACAGTCAACAAGTTGTAAGTTGTCATACCAGGCTTCAAAGCACATATTATGGTATGTTCAATATGACAACTTGTACTATTGACTGAGTAAAGTCCTACAGTTTGCTATTCAAATTACAAGTATTATCCTATACATTATAAAACTCAGACTCCCCTATACATTATAAGTTAGCTTTACTGAAGAAATATCTACATTTATTATAAATGAAGTTCTAGTAGGGCAATAAAGGAAAACACTAAGAATATATAAATACTGTGAACTGATCTTGAGAATATCAAACAGTTGGACGTAATGGTTGCTTAGCAACCATTTTCATTGACAACACCGCCTGGGTCACGAGGTCATCACAACAGATTACTCCCTAAGGAATGACTTGTCAAGTTTCATTTTCATGACAATATGTATTAGATTGTTCACATTGTTCCCCTAAAAGTGAAATATAACAGCAGACAAAATTCCCTTTGAAAGGACTTTCTATAGCTACACTAATAACTGTATTTGCAGTAAATGTCATAGTTTTCTATATTGCCATACCGAGGAAATAGTCTGTCTGTCATTGTCAACCACTGTCTATTTTGTCATATATTGTCTGTTGAAGATCAAAATTGTTCACCAAATTTGGGGATTTGTGACAACCCTTTTGTAGATACACTGTATACATATATTTCCCTTCATTGTTCAACTGTTCAGTTAGAGGTCAGCCTACAGACAGGAGTTCAAATTAGGCTTAAAACTTAAATGTCAAAAACCATTATCTGCCAGGGTTAACAATAGAACATTTTGGTGCAGAACAAAAAAAAAGGTGATCTTATTTAATAATCCTTAGAACTACTACATGTACATTGGTAATACATATTACTATAAATATCAGAGTCTAGGGTTCAGCCCTTAGGCCTAAAATATCAAAGAGTTGCCACACCATTTTACCTTTGTCAGACCATGGTCAGACAATAATACTTTACACAATTGTCCAATACAGCAATGTTATCAACACACCTATTGCAACTATAAATCTTGTTTGCTAAGATAATGGAACAACCTAACTACAGTAGCACTGTTTTGTGTATAAACTAAACATATTTGAAAAGCATAAGTGGTAGCTCTCCTGTTAAATTGTAAGACATTCATGACTTTTCAGCAATTGTGTACATCACCACAGTGGCCATGTCTAAACTATCTGAAAATGCTTTGTCTGTCTGTCTGTCTGTCTGTCTGTCTGTCTCTGTCTGTCCCCCACCCTGTATTCTCTGTATTCTTCTGGGTAAAATTATTCATCAGCTACATGTAGGTAAATCTGATGAATTGTGAATTCAGTATGCATATACTCAAGTACCATTGGTCAGTTTGGATTAATTATCTTTATGTGAACATTCACTAGTTTTTCACATATTTTCCATATCAGTCATGCCATTTGTCACATATACGTTGATAAATTGAACCTGATGTAGGAATAATAATACCTAAAGTATAGGGTGAGTGGGATAGACAAAGATAAATCTATTTCTTGATGTATCATGTGATAGCTATTACATTTGTTATGCCAAACTATGTAATATACATATATACATGCTTCTAGTTACATACCATATAAAAATATGTAAGGTGAGTATTAATTTTTTTAATTTGTTATCCTTCTATTGAGGGAATACAAGGGGATGCCATCTGTATTTCTATGTCACTTATCACAATTTCAAACTTGAAAATAGTACCTGACTGAAGTGTGGAGTTGAAAATTTTTGTTTGTGTTTGGAACAAAACTTTAATTGAATACTATCACTATTTGCTTTTCACAGATATTTAACTCAAAACGTAAACAAGTTTAGGTCAGCTTAGAAAACCTAAATACTAAGGGTCTAGTATACATATACTGTTGTTGTGTTTGCTTAGCCACCTATATCTGAGTTGTCTTAATAAAAAGCAAAGTCCTGCTTGCAAACAGAAGAAGCAGGGACTTGATTCAGACTTTAAGAACAACAGTCAGAATGGAGTCCCAAGGATTTGTGAACTGACTACAATCTGTCAGTATAGACTATTCACAGTATCAGTGCTGTCATTCCTAAATAATTGGACAAAAAGGTCTGTACTACTTACTTGTATGTCTACAATTATTTGGGATGGGCTGAAACCACAGAGAATAAGACATTCAAGTAAACACTCTATCCATAGCAAATTGAGATATGTCACCTAAAAGAACTAGTCAGCCTGAACCATGCTATCCCATTGTATTCAGGTAACTGAGGGAACAGGGTAACAATGTATTACAATGTATCTATGTGTTACAGTTATAGTTGACTGGTAACATTCAAGATGGGTTCAGTTTACAGCTAACAGTTTTAATCTTCTACAGTTATGCTAAGACTTTAATCCAAGCCTCCTTCAAGTTGCTTCAACAAATATTTATGTCTCTATTTTTGTAACCATATACAATCTAAATCTTTTAGTTACACAAAACTGCAACATACATTTGTACATGTACATGTATGGGAGTGACATAAACCAGAATACAGTGTGACCAATAATAACAGAACAAAAAGGATATTTTTTTAGCTTTGTGGTTATGATGGTTATGTACTTGATGGTGGTAGTAAACCCATTGAAGTGTGTATTACTTTTGACATTACCATTCATATATGTGTACTATCTATCACCTTCAGTAAGGTCCAAATTCACAGGGTTGACACCAATATTTTTTGTCATATTTAATTAAGGAGATGATATAAACTTCTCTATTGAGTTGGTTATTTAGGAACCATACCAACCATAGCATTACAACATGTACACCACTCATCATGATGATCAGAACCTCCAGTACAGTGTACAGTGTACAGTACTTTTTGGAGAACTCACTAGATTTTACAAATGTAACTATGTACGATAACAAACACAGTCCTTCTATTGTAAAAAGTGTATAAAAAGTATGTTATTCTACATACAATAACAAATATTTTACACATTTTAAAATTTTTTTGCAATGTATTGAGTTACACACAGACTTAATATATGTTGTCTCACATTGATTTTTCTAGTGGGAAGAAATGATAAAATTGTTTTATAAATTAAAAATCCAAAAAAGATACCCAGTCTTCATTCATTATGGCCACTTTAAGTTTAACACTTTAGGCTTTCCCAACTACCAATACTTCACAACAATGACGAACTCCACAAAGCATTGTAAATGGTGTAATTTACTACTATACCTATTAAATTTACATTTCTTTAAAATTTATTGTTTGGTAAACCACACAGAAAAGAGACTGTTTGATTTATATGTATGTGCACATTGCATATCAAGCCTTGATACAGGAGATTGACCTGTGTTGTTCACTCAGTTGAACTGAATGACAATAATCCTACTTACAACCATACAACCTATTCTATGCTGTCACAGATTTACAGCAGTCTTGCCAATTCACATTGCGAAAGTAAAGTAAATCTTAACAAAAGTAAAGAAAAGACTAGCAGTTATTGTAAATGTAACTGTACTGATCGTCATACAGTTTATGGGTGTGTTGAACTCTGAATATAGTGGTAGCATAGCGGCACCTACTTACATACAAATGTACTGGGTAGATCTGTGATATGGATAAGAATGAGTGTACAAAATGTAGTTAGTAGAGTCACACAAACTACAATATAGTAATGAACAAAGTCAACTCATATATTCCACTAACAACTAGAAGTGGACATTTGGCTTCCTATCACCATGGTGATGATGATCTCAGGTAGTTCTGACTGAGGCAACACTACTACATCTCCATAGTTTCTGCAGTTTTCAAAGTTATTTTATCAGATTTCTTAATTGTATGTTTTAGTCATTTCTACTGCTCAGGTGATTTCTTTTTGTCATTTTAAACATGTATGTTGAAGCATAAAATTAGGGTTGATGATTCAGTCACATGCAAAAAATTTCTTGCATATGAAGAAATATTATTGTGGCAGGGTTCCCCTACAGACATCAAATACAAATGAAACATTATACATACAGCTGAAACATGTAGATTTATCAACCTTAATTTTTTGCTTCAACATACATACAATGTACCTGTAAAGATGATAAAAAAGAAACCAGCTGAGCAGTAAATTTTGAGATTGATATCACTGTTAAAACACAAATAACAACAATGCCTCAAGTACTGATTTGACAGCTTGATAAGTTTGGTGGTTTTTTAATAGCCTTGATGTACGTACATGTCAACTACCACTTCAGGAGTTTTGCAAGACAGAAAAATTGTTGGATTGTGTGATTCACAGATGTCCACAAATGTAACATGTACCAATGTTTTTACTAAGTTTTAGAACCCTGGCAACAGAAAAAGGGTAAAGGGTATACATTTGTACACATGTACAGTACATGTACATGTAGTGATATATCACAAACTTCTGATATTTTTCCCTTCCACTTTACCACAATTTTGGTGTGAACTCCAGTGTGTGACAAGGCAACTTAAGTGAATCTGACAAACTATTCATTATTACAAATGTTGATGTACAGAGACAGAAACTACATGTATTATATTATGCACACTGAGTCAGTTGATAAACACCACCAGTAACACACAAACTCTGTACTCTTGTCAGGGAAGTACAGATTATCTTGACAAGTGTGAATTATTATACCAAAATATAAAGATCAGAGATAAACAGGTCTTGAGTTAACACAGGGTTACAGCTACACACTACTCCCGCTATTTCCTGATGTATCACCCTTAGTAACAGACATTGACAAGTACACTCATCTAATAAATTATTTATAATGTTTATCTGCATGTCTTTCATTTGACATTGATTCTTACTGCTAGGCATGTTTGTCATGTTTCATTCTTTCAACACAACAAAAAGTGAGTGGTAATGAGAAATTTATGTTCCTGTGTCTATTGTTTGGACATGCCAATTGCACTAATGACTAAAATTTAAACTTTACTGTTGCAATAAAACGTTGAAGGCTATAACAATGTTAGAAGACAGACTGAGCTAATACATGGCTGGTTGTATACATGTTAACTTGATACATCAACTCTTTTGTTCATAGGATTTCTCCAAAGCTATAAAAGAATAGAAGGCTCCTATATCAATTACTTTCTTAGTGTCAATACAACAAAATCAATCATTTCAATTTTTACAACAATCTGTGAAATATTCAAAGTTTCTTAAGTTTTGTTAGTATCCATTAAATCATATTATGACCTCACTCAGGTACAATGTATTTATCATTGCATGTAAACACAAGGTGTAATAAATAATACAATGTATCTTACACTAGTAATTGCTGTCTTGAATTCTCATTAAATGTAGTTTGTGTTTATAAATATGTTCCAATGCCATCTTTTATACTATATTGACTTGACAGACATTCTAAATCTTACCTGTAGAATGTTGATATTTTAAAACTTTAAGATACTAATAACTTGACAAATATTATTCATTGGTCATTTTTCAACAGCAACAAAAGAAACAAAGGTCTTTCTAACATTAAAAGAGTCTACACATTGAATAACTGTTTGTTTCATCCAAATTAGAACATAATTGTATATTCAAAACCACTTCTACAGCAACACTTGGCCTTTGTTGTCACTATTATATTACAATTGTGTACATCACCTAAAACATAACTCACACTAGTACAAGGCAAACAAATAGGGGTAACACTCATCAATACATTTAAATAAGATACATACTCAAAAAATGGTGTTGAAACTATTCCAGTTTCCAGTGTTGAAGACCTATTACAACATTTTATGTGTGTCATATGACTCTAAACTACACAATACTAAGGTAGTGTTATTTCCACTGTCATGTAAGTATTCAATACCTTCTACATAGAAAACTATGCTATTGATTTTTCTTTCACACAAGCTTCCAGCATATCAATGGACATTACACAATATCACATTTGAAAACGATTAAGGTAAGCACGCCACAGGAAATATTTGGAAGTGCTTTATTTCTTTCCCTTCCAATTAACTAACAGACTTAATAATGTCCCCAAAACAACTGTTTACTCAAGTTTTGTCCACTTCAAAGAGGAGTTTACTTAGCTGTCTTTAGCAAGGGATGTAGAGTAAATGTTAGCAAAGCACAAACTACCTTCTATACTAAGAAAAAAATGTCTCTTGTTCATTCAAACAAGTAAAGGGTTCTCTGTGTTTGCATAATTGAGGCTATAAGAGGGTTGGGGAGTCCCAGAGGCAACAAAAATATGTATAGCACATCTCATTATGATGTTGGGATAAAAAACTATCACAAATTACTATAGTAAAATACTCAATCTCATTCATTTAGAAAGCTTGGAATGTTTCGGTCAAAATTATCATTGAATTGATGCATAGATCTGAGGAGATAAGTTCTCTCTACAAGAAAATCTTTTAAAATTGACCAAACCTGCCTTTACAAAATAGAAAGTAAGTTACATACAGGAACACAATGTATTTTAGATGGAATGTGTCAAACTGTATATTGTCAATGCACAACTTCAAGTTAGAGGGCCGCAAATTTCAATCCAAGGTTATCACATGAGTGTTACCCTAATAAGATTTACATGGGATCGTTCTTTTCTGGACCAACCTTTTCTATCGAACTGCCAAACACCATCTACACTTTAATCTGAAGTTGGTAAATTTAGGATACAAACAGTAGAGGATTATTGATAAAATCATGAAGGTACATGTGGGTGGAGGGTCTATGATGTATCTAAGGTCTCCCCTTATACACCCATGATAAAATTAAACAGTACAGACTGTTTTTTCTTACTTTCATTGACATGACTGTTTTTGTCCAGTTGCAATGACTCTCACTGAAGAGATCGACATGTCAATATAAACGTCTTAATTTCATTTAAATATTTCACCTGCAACCTTATTTTTTATTAAATATTTTTTTCTGCGAACATTACACATGTAGCAATTAACATTTCAGTAGTGCACTTTTGTTTGCTATGTCGAGCTAACGGACTCCCTGAATTACTTTTATCTATTAATGTTTGTTTGTGGGGCCTATAGCTGAATGTCACTAAAAAGAAAAATATTTGACGAGACGAATCCGTCGTCTGCCCAACGCTTGAGAGCTGTGTGGTGAGTTATTGAATAGGCGTGATGTTCACCTTTTTAAAAAAATCTAACCAAGTTATGGGTTAAAGAGGGACACATTCACTTCACATAAATTGTTTTAATGTCCCATATCTCACAGTTTGGATATCTATAAACGTTCATACAAATGAATATGTACAAAGACTTACAGTGGGGGGTGTGGATTATTCCTCCTGTGTGGTGAAGTCGGTCGCATTTTAGCTGGTTCGTCCTGGGGTTTCTGATAGAATGAGTGTGTATATGTTGTTGGTCGAATATTTGGAGTCTTCGTCCAGTCTCTCAAATCGGCGTCCCAAGCAGCCTTAGCTTCCCGCTTTACTTCTTCCAGTACATGTGGCTCGAGATCTCTTCCGGGACCATGGAATATGTTGCGATGCCTGTAGCCCGACATCATCGGATCTGCGGATTTAGAACGAAAACGAGAGACAGGATCTCCATAACCAGGTAATATATGCCCGGTAGTCATAATTGTTTGCTTATTTGGCCAAAAATAGTCAGTTGAAAATGAATATTTGTTAACTGTGCTAAGTAATATCCCGGGAAAACATCAAACACTACATTAACATTGTAGGCATGTACACAGTGTCCGCTGTGGTCTATGGCAACACTATTATACATGCAAATGAGGTCAAAATATTTATAAGTCAACAGGTGGTAGGGCACTCTCGCGAGATATGTTGAGATTACAGTAGTCATACGTTTGTTCGTTTACTGTGTCACACCTCTAGTGCAATGGCAGCCGTCTCTACCGGAATGACCGAGAACTGTGATCAGTAAGTATTTTGTTCTTGTAGCATTGAACGGGCAGTAACAAACAGTTTAGTTGTACATTTGTAACGTTGTCGTATTTAATTGTCTCAGGAAGACGTGACATTTGAATCCAAAAGTTGCAAAATTTAGCATTCATCCGCAAATATTCCACAACTCTAGCTCCCAGCTCAGTTTTTTTAGGTGCACATCATATCACTGACAGAAGTGTCACATGCCTAGCCCGTGAACTAGGTTCGTATTTCAGACATTTGCCCGAATGGGAGAGTTTACTATTAATTCACTGCCATAATAAAATCTACTTAATTGCACAGAGTTCAATGTCTTTATTTTTTTTTATGGTATTTTAATTCCTTCTTATTTCTTGCCTTGTTCAAGTTTCCTAGTTCGTTTGTTATTCTTTATTTGTTATTGTTTACATACATATCAAATCATTGGATAGTTCCAATCCACTGATGATTTCAATTGATATTTGATGGCTCCATGTTACAAGTAAACCTAAGCATTCTAAGGACTTCAGCAGATACACTATATCACTGTTCTCTGTCTTCAGGAAAAAGTTACTGATGTACCAAATATAGTACACACCCCTTTTTATCGTCAACTACACACACTAGTTTCCCACATCATAACATTTGTAGCCCGTGACTTCACAAGCCAGTTGCATATTAATTAAGATGCAAATATGAACTAACTATGAATGCATTGTTATACTGTTCAATCAAAATGTCCATTCCAGTGTAGAAACAAGACTTTAATAATAATTAAATAATAATAATGATAATCTTTAGTTATATTGGATAGTTTTTTAAGTACATAAACACTTGTCTCCCAAGAAGTCCAGTGAGGGCCATCCCATATTGGGTTCAGTGTTAATGCAGGAGGAAACCAGAGTACCCGGTGAAACCCTGCGTTTTTCGGTAGAGTCAAACTGAATGACACTCTTCGTACTTACAGCATGGTAAATTTAATCGAACCCTGAATGTGGTTCGAACCCCAACCACAGTGGTAAGAGGCAAGTGGTTTAACCACTCGGCCACCGATAACTAACTTTGATACTGCGATGTGTATACAATTTACAAAACTAACTTTTCAGAGTCATTACCCACAAGGATTGTCATAAACATAACACAATTACATTAATTCATGTGATACTAAGCAAAAATGAATTTTCATATAGATGTAAAATAGAAATTCTTTGAATCATTTGAATGGTGAGGGATTAAATCTCCTTCAGTGTCAAAGATAAATTATTCAATTATTTATAGTTGTGATCAAGAATTTGTCTGCTGAACTAATGTGTACTACAAATGTATATGTAGGCTGTGTGATAGACTTAGAACTAACTTGTATTCTATGTAGGCTGTGTGATAGACTTAGAACTAACTTGTATTCTATGTAGGCTGTGATAGACTTAGAACTAACGTGTATTCTATGTAGGCTGTGTGATAGACTTAGAACTAACTTGTATTCTATGTAGGCTGTGATAGACTTAGAACTAACGTGTATTCTATGTAGGCTGTGATAGACTTAGAACTAACTTGTATTCTATGTAGGCTGTGATAGACTTAGAACTAACTTGTATTCTATGTAGGCTGTGATAGACTTAGAACTAACTTGTATTCTATGTAGGCTGTGATAGACTTAGAACTAACTTGTATTCTATGTAGGCTGTGATAGACTTAGAACTAACGTGTATTCTATGTAGGCTGTGATAGACTTAGAACCATTATAATTCTCTCCGATGCTAAAGTATGACCAATTGAGAACTTCCCAACCTCGAAAATCCGAGGTTAGTTAATATGCTAAGCTGGTAGAAATGTGTTAATTGGCCTCATCATCTATATCAACAGAAATAAAGAAGTGTCGGGTATTTGCATAATCTTCTTTTCCATCTTTTCATTGTATGCATGGTGCGCTCAGACCACTATAGAAAGTTGTCTTGCTGCTAGACGTTCGGGCTTTCTCCTGACGAAGTTCGCCGTGATGACGAACGCCCATCCTTGTCGTATTGTAAATTCGGAATAACACCTGAGGTCTAGCAGCTAGACTAGGACATGAGTAGCTGTGGCCAGATTCATAGGAAGTATTTATAGTAGGAGCACAGAAACTTCAAAGGCTTATTTATTCTTTATTGTTTAGTATAATGTCGTAGCGTTATTTTACAAATTGTGACGCGAACTTGGCCGCTTTATAATGAACACGCAGGACAATAGCCACCTTAGCTCTAAAATATGATTTGAGAACTCTCTGTCAGCAGTTGTGTCGCAGTTCTCTGAGTGCACATTTCCAAACTTTGACCCGTCTTTTTTACACCTGACCCCATGAAGACGCGACATTACACAAATATCCATTATCGGATAAAATCTAATTTTAGACTCTAGGTTAGATGCTTGCTCTGATTCACTTTTTATGATATTATCCTATAAAAAGTACGCTGTACGTGCGAGTAATATTAGAGTCTAAAATTCGATTTTGTTGGCGTCTGTCAAATCGCTACCTAGTCTTGCTGCTAGATGTTCGTGCTTTCTTTCGATACTAATTACTATAAGCGAACGAAGTTCGCAGTGAGGGCTTGCCTTGGATGTTCCATCCTCGATAGCGATGTTCGGTCGTGTTTCATTTGTATCGGAAGAACATCCGAGGTCTAGCAGATAGACTAATCGCTACCATGAAAAGAGGCCAATGGTTTGCGTGATGTTGAAAATAAAACGCCCATATGATTATTATATTGAAACGGCTTAGTGAATACACACAACTAGCACTATAAACGGAGATGTGTTCCAACTCAGACTCAGACCACTAATGAATATTTTCAGTGATCTGAGGTTACACAGACATGGAACACAAAATTGCAGTCCCGTGCTTTTATAATGTTTTGCACTCGCAAATCCGTGATCAAAGAATGTACACTTGCTATTGAATCCAGGATGAATAAAGTTTAAACGTTGTAAACCTTTCTCGAATATATTCTGACAGTGATGTTGAATTTGAGGGAAAATTCTGTTTGACAATAGAATAGACTAGCCAAGATTACTGACTACATAGCTCTTCAATGTAAGTGTGAGCAGTGAAGTGAAAACAGCTAGTGTACTTCCCGTTTCTCGGACAAGGCAACATTATATCGCCCTTCACATGCTATTGTTTGTAATTGATAAACAAAAGGCGTTCTATGGAATATCATACTAGTATCCCTTCGTCGCTAAAATTAACAGAGACGAGAAATTGACGGAAATGCAAGTTATCGAACATTCAGGACAAACACCCTATTCAGTTAGAAAAACTTCCCTTTTTGAAATGGAGATTAGTCCCCAGCATCATTTTCACAAACCTGCGAAGAGGCCTTGATTGACACAACATTGTAGTACAGTCATGGACACAGTCTATCTGAGAGACATTCCTTACTGTTCACAAATACAGACATTTCTACTAGGCTACATCCATTTCGTAGAGTCTATGATCCATCTCAGACCGGTTGACCACTAGTGGTCTGAGGGTCCATGTCGCCCTGCTTGCATACGGAGTAAGTCGCCTACAGTTGTGAAACGTGGGCTTACCTGAAATGCTAGTAACTAAAGATTTAACGCATCTGTGTTCAAATATCAGCAATAAATCGACTATTTAGTAATTTTACCTCGCCTTGGCTACAAAAGTACTAGTCCCAGTCCGGAGGACCAGAAATCCCGGAATCTGTAAGGCAGGACTTTGAAATCAATTGATAGCTTTATAAAAAAAAATTATATGTAATTATTTTGTTATTGGTGCGAAAGTATTTTGTTTTCGCACTCGCTATAGGACGGTTACTTTTCGTAGGACGGTGTTGAGCGAAACGCGTGCACCGTCTGCAAGCAGGACTGTGAGCCATGGTACAACATCTGAGCACAGGCAAGGAACACAGTTTCTTGTCTGTGATCTGAGGTACAACTACTGACCATTATCGGATTGAGAGGTGTCAACGAGTTCCAGCAAGATGCTTAGTTTAGACAAACAAGTTTTATTTACACATAGCCCCAAAGTATAGGCTGGTGGCGTTATTCACCATATGGGTACAGGTGTAAGAAGGTGCTAAAAGGTGTTACTTTTAGCATCGGCAGAATTGTAATGCTAACTTGTATTCTATGTAGGCTGTGATAGACTTAGAACTAACTTGTATTCTATGTAGGCTGTGATAGACTTAGAACTAACTTGTATTCTATGTAGGCTGTGATAGACTTAGAACTAACTTGTATTCTATGTAGGCTGTGATAGACTTAGAACTAACTTGTATTCTATGTAGGCTGTGATAGACTTAGAACTAACTTGTATTCTATGTAGGCTGTGATAGACTTAGAACTAACTTGTATTCTATGTAGGCTGTGATAGACTTCCTGTAATTTGGGTCAATCCATGCCTTGATACTTATATTTCAAAGCTGAACATATCTACCAAGGAGCTGGAACTTCTCCATTACATGTTATAAACAGTAATTTGAATTGTAGTATCATTTAATTTCAGTCAGAGCAAAATGTCAATGATCTTCAAACTGCAGCACTGTGTTTTTGATGTTTATTTTCCTTTTTTGAGGGGTGGGGGGGGGTATTGTTTTGCTAAATGTACATTGCAAACAATATTCCATACACTTGACATTAATCTTATATGTTAAGTAAACAATCTAACTCTAATAATACTTTTTTTATTACAATTACATAATTCCAATGTTAACTTTGATTAACTGTTATTGTATTGCTGAATGTCAGAAGGTATATAATCCATTTGATTTGTCATTTATAAAATAATTTGATTTGTTATGGTATGTCTATCTGACAAAGTGTTCTGTAAATCAATGTAACTTGACCTTTGGTCGTAAATCTGTGGTGAAATTTACCATTATTATATTTGTCTGAAGTACAGCCCAGATTGTAGTTGCAATGAAATATTTATGATATGACTTACCTGTCTGCATATGACGACTCCATGATGATAAGCTGGAACTAGACTTACAGCTGGAATGTATGTCTTCATTTCTTGTATCACATGTCATGTTAATTTTCTCAAGTCAGTAGAAAGTTGAGATTCACAGTTATTTATCTTTTCTTGTATGTTTCAAACTAGATAGTTGGTACTTGTAAAGAGTTGATACCATGACTGCAATCCGTCATACTTTACAACGTGAAGTATTTCTTCCAAGTGATGAACGTCTCATCGGTGTTGTTCATGTCACAATTGCTGGCAAGAAAAAGAAGAACAGTTTTCTATGTGCTGCAGGTAAAGTAGACTGACAGTGACTTCTGATTGATATCAGGTTCAAATCAATGTTGACTTTAGACTTGTTCTCTCTAAACTGTTCATGTGTACTTGGCTTTGTTAGAGTATTACATATGTTCAGTTGCTAGGCTACTTGGTCCAACATTCTTATGTTTATTTCCATTACAAATCTAAAGATACATTTATCATAGAATTGTAAGTATTGATGTTTACACTGTCAATGAGACAATCTTACTACATAACCACATAGCCCAGTGATCCTGGCACCTACAATTACTTCATTCTTCAACTGCTGTGTATTCCAATTATTTAGTCCATTGGTTATTTAAAAAATTGTGCTATCTAAACTTAGATGAGGAAATCCAACAATTATTACAGCATTGAAATGAAACTTAAGTTTGATCCCCTAGTTACATGAATATATTCAAACCATACATCGTGATACTTAAATTTGATCCCCTAGTTACATGAATATATTCAAACCATACATCGAAACGTAAATTTGATTCCCTAGTTACATGAATATATTCAAACCATACATCGAAACGTAAATTTGATCCCCTAGTTACATGAATATATTCAAACTATACATTGAAACTTAAATTTGATCCCCTAATTACATGAATATATTCAAACCATACGTAGTGAAGCTTAAGTTTGATCTCCTAGTTACATGAACATATTCAAACTTGGTCATCTTATTTTGTAAATATTGAATATGTACAAGAGACATCTTACTTGTGTTTACTACTCAAGTGGATTAGAAAACTAGTTGTCCAGGAGAGGTGAAGAAATAGTTGGTCTTAAATATGGTTTGACTGCACTAATCCAAGTATGGGGATTAACTGAGTAGAAATAGTTGGTCCTAAATTATGGTTTGACTGCACTAACCCAAGTATGGGGATTAACTGAGTAGAAATAGTTGGTCTGAAATTATGGTTTGACTGCACTAACCCAAGTATGGGGATTAACTGAGTAGAAATAGTTGGTCCTAAATTATGGTTTGACTGCACTAACCCAAGTATGGGGATTAACTGAGTAGAAATAGTTGGTCCTAAATTATGGTTTGACTGCACTAACCCAAGTATGGGGATTAACTGAGTAGAAATAGTTGGTCTGAAATTATGGTTTGACTGCACTAACCCAAGTATGGGGATTAACTGAGTAGAAATAGTTGGTCCTAAATTATGGTTTGACTGCACTAACCCAAGTATGGGGATTAACTGAGTAGAAATAGTTGGTCCTAAATTATGGTTTGACTGCACTAACCCAAGTATGGGGATTAACTGAGTAGAAATAGTTGGTCCTAAATTATGGTTTGACTGCACTAACCCAAGTATGGGGATTAACTGAGTAGAAATAGTTGGTCCTAAATTATGGTTTGACTGCACTAACCCAAGTATGGGGATTAACTGAGTAGAAATAGTTGGTCCTAAATTATGGTTTGACTGCACTAACCCAAGTATGGGGATTAACTGAGTGGAAATAGTTGGTCCTAAATATGGTTTGACTGCACTAACCCAAGTATGGGGATTAACTGAGTAGAAATAGTTGGTCCTAAATATGGTTTGACTGCACTAACCCAAGTATGGGGATTAACTGAGTAGAAATAGTTGGTCCTAAATATGGTTTGACTGCACTAACCCAAGTATGGGGATTAACTGAGTAGAAATAGTTGGTCCTAAGACTGCACTAACCCAAGTATGGGGATTAACTGAGTAGAAATAGTTGGTCCTAAATTATGGTTTGACTGCACTAACCCAAGTATGGGGATTAACTGAGTAGAAATAGTTGGTCCTAAATTATGGTTTGACTGCACTAACCCAAGTATGGGGATTAACTGAGTAGAAATAGTTGGTCCTAAATTATGGTTTGACTGCACTAACCCAAGTATGGGGATTAACTGAGTAGAAATAGTTGGTCCTAAATTATGGTTTGACTGCACTAACCCAAGTATGGGGATTAACTGAGTAGAAATAGTTGGTCCTAAATTATGGTTTGACTGCACTAACCCAAGTATGGGGATTAACTGAGTAGGATTGTTCTGCTGATAAAAAATAACAATTATGCAAGAAGAATGTGGTATTTAAACATTGGGGTTTTAAGTGTGTAGGAGACTTTCATTTTATGAGAGTTCTTTCTTTGTCAAAGGTTCTAATTGTTTCTACAAATATGTAATTATGTTTTCATAAACATTAAAAACTCATGTAAACTTAGAATTAGGAATTCATGATTTCATCTACTGTTACAACTAACAATTATTTCAAGTGGTCTACCATAATGTATGTTTTAAATATTGAAAGGTCAAGTGCAAAACTAAGCCAGGATTCTTGTATTTGATGTCAAGTGCAAAACTAAGCCAGGACTCTTGTATTTGATGTCAAGTGCAAAACTAAGCTAGGATTCTTGTATTTGATGTCAAGTGCTAAACTAAGCCAGGATTCTTGTATTTGATGTCAAGTGCAAAACTAAGCCAGGATTCTTGTATTTGATGTCAAGTGCAAAACTAAGCCAGGATTCTTGTATTTGATGTCAAGTGCAAAACTAAGCCAGGATTCTTGTATTTGATGTCAAGTGCAAAACTAAGCTAGGATTCTTGTATATGATGTCAACTAACAAACCTTCATTTTGGTTCATTAGTGACAACTGACCAGCCTGCACAGGTATCACTGTACAAAGTTAAGAAGTCAGAAAAAGATACTTATAAGAAACGAGAGTCATGGTCATTATCTGATCTCAAGAAGGTAGACGGTAGAGATGAAACAAAGGTAAGACAATACTAGCTTCAAGATGTATGTAAGATGGTAGAGATGAAACAAAGGTAAGACAATATTAGCTTTAAGATTTATGTAATGTACTGTACCGAATGTTTTGATTGTGTGCAAAGTGAAATAGAAGTCAGCTTGTAATTGTAAGCATTGCCACATGAAAAGTTTCTATTTACTAACACTGAAATGTGTATATAAATCACATGACTAAATCACATGACCTTGTATGTTATTGTAGCTTTGTGATCAGGGAACACAACTTTATTTTGCTCAAAGACATTCAGAATCCTTGAATTTGACTGTTAACACCAACTTGAAGTTTAAGTCTTACTTACCAAATAATTCAGAAATTGGAGGAAACTAAAGTTTTAAGGATGGGTATTGATGTTAATGTTTTATCATTCTTGTATGCTATTTGTTTGCTAACATAGGATCTACCTGAGTTTGATCTCCATTTTGAGAAGTCATATAAATGGATAGCCAGCAATGTAGCAGAAAAAAACTCATTTATATCATGTCTTTGGAAGGTGAGTAAATCTGTATACATTAGATATTATATCTTTATTGTCCCAATATATGTTCAGCCATTGAAGGCAAATACAAGTGACATAAGGGGCCTTGTCACTATGAGTCACTAAACCACTAGTGACCAACCTTTAGGTAACATGGATTTTCGTTCGAGCTGAATAAAGGAATATATTGGGAAATAATAGAATTATACCTCCTCAAGCATAATTTATGAAAAATAGTGAAAATGAATGGAAATTGGAATGTTTTGACTCTGAGTGCTACAGAACCAACTGTATAGACAAGAGTTGTGATGCAGAACAATCAGGCTATCAATCCTGTATTTTATGTTTGATCACATTCAAACTGACTTGTGTATGGTATGATATCAAATAGTCCTGAACATTATGTCAAATTGGATTTTTTTTTAGCGCTATACAAATTCTTTTGATTGATTGATATAATACACAGACATTTAATCTCTGTAATGTTCCATACCAAGTGACTTGTGTATGGTATGATATCCTTTGTTGTGGAGATATCTAGTCTCTGTCATGGTCTCACATGGTCCATACAATACAACAAACCTATTTGATTTCATGGAATACAGTGTTTGGAATTAAATTACTGTATATCAATCCAGATCATAGTGAGGCCAAATTGGAAAAAGTCTCCAGGGATTTTTTTCCGTTTCAGAGGAGAACGCAATAAAAAGATTTCAAAAAACATACTTGTATATATTTTATCAGATTATTGATTTCAACCTTTTTATTACATTTTAGCTAAGTCAAAGATACTTGGTGAGAAAAAAGCCAACTTTTGTGAACGTCAACCCTCAGTTATTAGAAGGTAAACATTTCAACTTTCAACAACATCTCAAGTGTGTGGATTTACACAACATTAAATTATTTGTGTTTATCTTTATGCATTGATTATGAACTTGTCTACATGTATATTGCTAAAAGAAACTGTGTGTGTGTGTGTGTGTGTGTGTGTGTGTGTGTGTGTGTGTGTGTGTGTGTGTGTGTGTGTGGATGTGTGTGTGTGTGTGGATATGTGTGTATGTCAGGGTTCGCACGGTCCTGGAAAACCCTGGAAAACCCTGGAATTTCAAACCCTCCCTGGAAAGCCCTGGAAAACCCTGGAAAAATGCGCCCTACCCCTGGAAAACCCTGGAAAATGATCATGTTCAATCGATCGATTAATATTGACGATCGTCATGCCCGTGTTCGAGCCACCCATTCATATGATTCTGAATCTCGTAAATGTGAAATCGCGAAAATATTTTCAAAGTCTTTCGCCACGCTGGGTGATGAATCAAAATTCACGCCGATTGAACCCAGACAGTCAAGCGATCGTTCCACGAGACACTTGCCCCACAGACCGTGCCTATTTAGTTGAATGGGCGCCGCAGTGTTTCTTTCGATCTTGCATACTATACATGTTGTATATTGCTACTCCATACATCTCCCAGTCGTCATTTCAGGGACATGATATTGCATTGTAACAGTCCCGGCCGGGGTAACATGTACAGTAGGTCTGTTAACAAGATTATCGTAACATTGTAGCGAGTATCAAAGCATCATCAACCTTGATTAGAAATTGTTACAAGTTCGGCGCACGAGTCGACATACTACAATCTAGGGATAGGGCCTAGGGAAGTGCAAGTTGAATTTCCGGGTTGTGGAAGTACGGTTGTGACTTTTATTTCGTCGATAAATGGGTATTTGTGTTACATGTTCTAAAAGAATAAACTACTGTTTTATGTTGTCGGTACAGTAACATTCGTCAATGGTCAAGTTGAGTTGAAATCGCGATGTTCCGCAACTCATGGCATCCGTACATAAACATCGAGACGCAAACGATGAATGTATTCAGTTATTCATAGCTCGAAATTTCGTTACGTAAATGACGTTTTTATTCAAAATTTTGAAGAAAAAAATTATTTTAGGTGGCTTATAAATCTAGTAACATCAAACTATACAATAACGAGGACAAACTTTAGTTTTTGATTTATTTTTCTGGATATGTCTGAATTAGACTGACGAATGCTGCGACTCAATCTTACACGATCAATGCACCAGCTTGACGAAACGGCTACTTAGGGGGTAGGGCAGAGGTTTCTCCGTTAATCTTAGCGTGTAAACGTGGTTTTGAAACCAATATCTTGCATAGTGTCGATTGTCTTTAAAATGTTTTGTGACATATGGGAACTGTTGTTGATTTTTCTCGTCCATATCAGACAATTAGATGTCATTCAAAAAATATACTTCAGTGTCAACACCCCTGGAAAATGGCCAAAATCAATATGAATACCCCTGGAAAACTGACGAAACACCCCTGGAAAGTCCTGGAATTTTGTTTTGCTTTAAGTGTACGAACCCTGGTATGTATGTATGTATGTATGTGTGTATGTGTTTGTGTGTGTGTGTGTGTGTGTGTGTGTGTGTGTGGATGTGTGTGTTTGTGTGTGTGGATGTGTGTGTTTGTGTGTGTGTGCATTTGAATCAATTTTAGTTGCTTTCTCTATTAAAGATATGGTATAATTCAAACAATATGATACAAGATTGCAGTGTAAATAGAAACATTTGTACACAATTCAAACTAATAGACTTGTTTGTGAACAAATCAAATTGATCAGAATAATCAACAATACACAAAGTAACAATTCATTCAAACACTTAACTTAAACTCTGTTTAATTTTAGTATGGAAGATTTTTATCTCTTTGTTTCATAAGTCATGTCCCCACTTTGAATTGATTTGAAAACTGAGTTCACCATGTCAACAGAAATTAAACAAACTATTTTTGTGCCATTGTTTGACTCAAATGTAGATTCAAACAGATGTACATTAGCTCAGCTGTCTAAATTTGGCTAACATTGAACTGGGTCACATTACTTCAACATGGTCAGTGCCATTTGTTTAAAACTATCCACTGTATAGTAAATGGAGATGATTGAAACTGATTTACAGATTACAGCTACAAAACATGTCATAAATGATAAATTGTCAGGGTAAATAAATTTTGACAGCTAATTTATGTTTGTGTGATTGACAACTTAACTATTTTCAATCCATCACTCGTGTGGACATGACCAGTGTACATTAATAACATCACAGTGTTGCTTCTTGTACTGACACCTGTGTTGTCTGTTCTGTTTGTCTTCTTTCTCTCTCCTAGGGTACACAGAACAAATAGGTCAGAATCATTTGTAATCAAATTTTAACACCTTCAGTTTCAATCTTTCCACTTAACTTTGAGGAATTTACATACAGATATCCAACACTCTCAATTACATTTGTTATTTACACAGTTTCTTGAGACAGAAGAAACAATAGTGTCAATAAAAGAAGCTGAACAAATTTTGAGTTGGTAAAGATCAACTCTGAATTCATTGGAAAGGTTTGGTACTGAAGGCTGCTATCGTAGCCTAATAGATTGAAATGTGCACATTATAGATAGTGCTATTAACAGTGTAGAACTAATATCAACATATAACATATTGTCAATAATCATTGTAATTTCAAATAAATTTATCATTATAATTAATTTGATGGTGTCTGGTGGTGGATCATGACATGATACTTTCATAGGTTCATTTCTATGCATGTAGAAGTACTAGAATTTAATAACGTCATGCAACTAACACCACAGAGTATGGACAGTTCCTTCTATTGTAGCATAGACTGATGCCTTTCCAAAACATGATTCGGGCATCATCTTTCGTTTCTTTAGCACAGAACTCACAACGTTCCCCAAAACTTTTGTGTAATATCAGATTTTTGTTTACATACATGCAAAAGAATAAAGGCGTATTATTTAAATTTAAATTTTATCTACTTTATATCGTTTTCCTAAAATCATACAGACAGTACAGGTCAACTCTTAAAATCATACAGACAGTACAGGTCAACTCCTAAAATCATACAGACAGTACAGGTCAACTCCTAAAATCATACAGACAGTACAGGTCAACTCCTAAAATCATACAGACAGTACAGGTCAACTCCTAAAATCATACAGACCTTACAGGTCAACTCCTAAAATCATACAGACAGTACAGGTCAACTCTTAAAATCATACAGACAGTACAGGTCAACTCCTAAAATCATACAGACTGACTGTATCTCTTCATGAAAACAACTGAAATTAGCAAATCATTGTCCAACAGCAGATATGGTGTAGAAATTAATATTGAAATAGCAAGCATCTTTCCACAGTAGACAGAGGTTGATGGAGAAAGTTATACCAAATTTAATAGTTAGCTTAATAACCAGGAAACCATACTATTACTATTACTGACCAGTTCAGTCCAAACAGTTCTATAGTATTCTGTAAAGCATAGATGCCAGACAAACTACACAATGGCCTTCAGTGAAAAGGAGATCTGTTTTTAACTTTAACATGTAGACAAAATATATAAACAAACATAATGACTGTAAAAAGTGCACTTTATATCTTCATGACTGTCAAATTGTGTAAACAACAGAAATTGATGAAACAAAAATATAAGAATAAAGATATTAAGATAGCAGTGGGAGTACACACTGAAGTCTAACCAGTGTAAAACTATGTCAGTCTCATCCTTAACTCTGTGTTACCATGCCAACAAACATAATAACATTGTTCCTGCTATGTGTACATGTGTATGCATGACAACATTTAACAATAACATTACAACATACACAAATCACAGACATATAGTCCACAACATGAATGCACCTCACCATAGTAGAGTTTTCTTATACTTTGGTTGTTATTGTTTGGCATGTATGCAGATGTTATAATTACTTCATTACAGGTCAAAGGTCACCAGGTGGCACCCATTTCACGTTTCTCATCGTGTCTGTAGTGATAGTTTGAATATGTTCACATTTTATTTATTTGAAAATTTTATGAGTAAATTCTGAAATATTGAATCAGTAATTATGGATTATCTATATGTCAAGTAGAGAGTTTTAAGGAAATAATTCTGAAAGGGCTATTATATTTATATTTTGATGCTGTCTTGTAGCAGCTTAACTATTTCAACATGATTTATGTTAGTTGGATCCAAATTATGTCTATCAATGAATCACTTAGATGATAAAACAAATGGGGGGAGGGGGGCAAACAAATAGAGAGGGGGGAGGGACAGGGGCAAACAAATAGATGCAGGTGAGGGAGAGGGGCAAACAAATAGAGAGGGGGAGGGGGAGGGGCAAACAAATAGATGCAGGGGAGGGAGAGGGGCAAACAAATAGAGAGGGGGAGGGAGAGGGGCAAATAAATAGAGAGGGGGAGGGAGAGGGGCAAACAAATAGAGAGGGGAGGGAGAAGGGCAAACAAATAGATGCAGGGGAGGGAGAGGGGCAAACAAATAGATGCAGGGGAGGGAGAGGGGCAAACAAATAGATACAGGGGAGGGAGAGGGGCAAACAAGTAGAGAGGGGAGGGAGAAGGGCAAACAAATAGAGAGGGGGAGGGAGAAGGGCAAACAAATAGATGCAGGGGAGGGAGAGGGGCAAACAAATAGAGAGGGGGAGGGAGAGGGGCAAACAAATAGATGCAGGGGAGGGAGAGGGGCAAACAAATAGAGATGGGGAGGGAGGGGCAAACAAATCAAATTATTTTAATATACATGGAATCTAAAATGCTATAATTGATGAATGAATATCTGATACAGAAGTGTTAGAGTATTGAGTGTGTATGAGTATTAATACTGTACATTGAAATGTTCTCAAACTGATCAAAAGTGAAATGACAAGATATAAAATTTAGGATACAAATATGTCTGATTTTGAAATTAATGTGCTATCGGCAGTTTTTCAAAAAAAAATTAAAAATTGTCAAATTCATAACTCTCGAATAATTTTCAGAATATGATAAAGAGTTAGTCTTGTATATATTGTGATTGTGACACTGGAAATACTTTCAGAAACAATACAAGTTGATGAACAGTCACGTATGAAAGAAGGAGAAGGCGATGGTAGTGATGAAGATTACCAAGCCTTGTCAACTAAAGAGGAAAAAGACCTAGAGAAGATGATGGCCAAGTGTGAATTTGCTGTTAGTAATGCCGAGGCATTCACAGAACAGTTATCAAGAGATCTGTCTGTATTGGATGGGGTTAGTGTGTTTACATGTCATCATTTACAACCTGTAACACCCAATTAAAGTAATACCACTGTGTACCACACTCATGTACAATCCATAATACCCCAAGTGAAGTGATTCCACTGTGTACCACACTCATTTCTAACATTCGTATCAAGTATAAAATCATATTGTTATTATTAAAAGCAACAGTATTATACTTTTACACTTAATGCTTTGAATGATTGTTGATGATTTGCCACAAGTGACAGTACCTTTCATGAAGTAATCAGTCACACAGTAAACAATTCAAAGTTGTAGCTAATTCTGTTCTGATATTTTATGCATTGAAATCAATGTTGTACTCTCTATATACATTGTACTGATGTGGTGCTGTGTGCAAATATTGAGATGGCATGGATTGTTTTTGCATTTGAAAGTTATCTAGTACCCAGTTTTTATTAACTTATTCAAAAATTACATTTGCTATGGAACAGATGGCTAGCAAGTTGTCTGTTCTCACTATAATATCACATTGTCTTAATGCAACATATTCAGTGTTCTATCACATTGTCTTGACACTTTATTTGCATTGTTTTATAGGAGAACATTCATTCTATTATGGGATCTGAAGAACAAGTTTTGATATTGATGAAGTTATTAGATCAATCACTCAAAGAAGTTGAGAAATTAGAAACTCGGTTAGAAAGCTATGACGATATGTTAGCAGTAAGTATAACAAGTTTTTTAAAAATCTTTGAACTGTAACTTTGAACCATTTGACTTCTTGATGCCCTTGAATTTCAATGAACACATTTTTCACACAGATACACACTTGTGGTGTCCACATTTTACAATTACATGTAGTGATATAGCGTTTTTTTCAGACTCTGCCGTGGAGAGTGTTAAATTTTGGCTAAATTCATGAAATGTAGGACCAGTAATGAGGATCAGAAAATAAGTAAGTCCATCCTAATATTAGGTAACATGTATTGACATATGTATCAGTTACAGTACTAGACAACTTAGCAGTAAGTTAGTATCTCAGCTATTTTGATTTTGTGTATTTTAATGCAGGGTGTAAAAACACACATGGAACAGATGCAGCAAAAAGATAGTCTGATCCAGGTACAGAACAAAAACAGAAATAAATTAGCAGATGAACTTGGAGGACTTATCAACCAGTTGGATCTTTCACACAAGCACATCAAAGCATTAATTGATGGTGACTTAAGTAGTCCTAATGGTATACATGATTGCAGTGAGGCTGCTCAACACTTGCAAGAAAAACGAGATATGGAGTTACATCCTTGTGAGTATTCAGATAAACCTATTATTGGTCTTAAGATGCACTACCATTTGAGCTCCACAAATATATTGCAATCACGTTATACTTGCCAGAAGGTCATACACATAATATGCTGTCCGCACATGTAGTAATCACCAGGCAGGTCATACCCATGGTGTATACCCACACATGTAGTAATCACCAGGTAGGTCATACCCATGGTGTATACCCACACATGTAGTAATCACCAGGCAGGTCATACCCATGGTGTATACCCACACATGTAGTAATCACCAGGCAGGTCATACCCTTGGTGTATACCCACACATGTAGTAATCACCAGGCAGGTCATACCCATGGTGTATACCCACACATGTAGTAATCACCAGGCAGGTCATACCCATGGTGTATACCCACACATGACAATTTTGAAAACTTTCGCGGCTACGAGATCTCGGCAAATGTATCGAGTGATCAACGACCTTCGTTTTCAAAATTGTTGCGTCTCGCATGTTCGGCGGCCGTTTTTGACGGGGGAAAGGGCAGATCGGGCCGTCGATTGTGCTGCGGGGGACTCCTAAGAAGTGTTGCGGTTAGGAAATGTCAGATTTTCCGTAGGTAGGTCGATATTTTGGCGAAAATAGGGATTGATACGTGCGATGCAGATCCGCATCGCATCAGCTGATTGGAATTCCTGCAGTAGGAATTGTAGCGTTAGGTGCGGGTTAAACACAAAAACTTAAAAAGTCACCAAAACAGACGAAAAAAACCACAAAACCGCAACAAGACGCTACAATTATTGCAGCTACATTGAAACCATTGTATTTTTTAATCCCTCTGACTTCCATCTTGCATACCCTCAGCTTTACGAAAGATGACAGCAGTCACTGAACAGTTAAATTTATTTGAGAAACTGAGTGTTGGCTTTGCACAGAGACTTTCAGCTCATCTCAATGGAATCTTTGTACACCAGGTAAGACAATCTCAGTCTTAATTATGCTACCTGTTTATAAAGACTTGGACAGATTGTGGTAGTTTGGCAAATCTGTCACAACTAGTGAAATAACACCTTTGTGTATTTGCTTGAATGAAGTGAGCTTCACATAAAGACAAACAAGATAACTGATACAAAGACAACAGTGTTCACCTCTGATGGAGGTTGATATGAAGCGTTTTTTATCAGTTTGATATTATGCAGGTTTTTGGTTTTTCTGCAGCATTTTAACTGTTCTTACAATGTATATAAATCACCCTCTGTAACAGTAATATTACAATGTATATAAATCACCCTCTGTAACAGTAATATTACAATGTATATAAATCACCCTCTGTAACAGTAATATTACAATGTATATAAATCACCCTCTGCAACAGTAATATTACAATGTATATAAATCACCCTCTGTAACAGTAATATTACAATGTATATAAATCACCCTCTGTAGCAGTAATATTACAATGTATATAAATCACCCTCTGTAACAGTAATATTACAATGTATATAAATCACCCTCTGTAACAGTAATATTACAATGTATATAAATCACCCTCTGTAACAGTAATATTACAATGTATATAAATCACCCTCTGTAGCAGTAATATTACAATGTATATAAATCACCCTCTGTAGCAGTAATATTACAATGTATATAAATCACCCTCTGTAGCAGTAATATTACAATGTATATAAATCACCCTCTGTAGCAGTAATATTACAATGTATATAAATCACCCTCTGCAACAGTAATATTACAATGTATATAAATCACCCTCTGTAGCAGTAATATTACAATGTATATAAATCACCCTCTGCAACAGTAATATTACAATGTATATAAATCACCCTCTGTAACAGTAATATTACAATGTATATAAATCACCCTCTGTAACAGTAATATTACAATGTATATAAATCACCCTCTGTAACAGTAATATTACAATGTATATAAATCACCCTCTGCAACAGTAATATTACAATGTATATAAATCACCCTCTGTAACAGTAATATTACAATGTATATAAATCACCCTCTGTAACAGTAATATTACAATGTATATAAATCACCCTCTGTAGCAGTAATATTACAATGTATATAAATCACCCTCTGTAACAGTAATATTACAATGTATATAAATCACCCTCTGTAGCAGTAATATTACAATGTATATAAATCACCCTCTGTAACAGTAATATTACAATGTATATAAATCACCCTCTGTACCAGTAATATTACAATGTATATAAATCACCCTCTGTAACAGTAATATTACAATGTATATAAATCACCCTCTGTAACAGTAATATTACAATGTATATAAATCACCCTCTGTAACAGTAATATTACAATGTATATAAATCACCCTCTGTAACAGTAATATTACAATGTATATAAATCACCCTCTGTAACAGTAATATTACAATGTATATAAATCACCCTCTGTAACAGTAATATTACAATGTATATAAATCACCCTCTGTAACAGTAATATTACAATGTATATAAATCACCCTCTGTAACAGTAATATTACAATGTATATAAATCACCCTCTGTACCAGTAATATTACAATGTATATAAATCACCCTCTGTAACAGTAATATTACAATGTATATAAATCACCCTCTGTAACAGTAATATTACAATGTATATAAATCACCCTCTGTAACAGTAATATTACAATGTATATAAATCACCCTCTGTAACAGTAATATTACAATGTATATAAATCACCCTCTGTAACAGTAATATTACAATGTATATAAATCACCCTCTGTAACAGTAATATTACAATGTATATAAATCACCCTCTGCAACAGTAATATTACAATGTATATAAATCACCCTCTGTAACAGTAATATTACAATGTATATAAATCACCCTCTGTACCAGTAATATTACAATGTATATAAATCACCCTCTGTAACAGTAATATTACAATGTATATAAATCACCCTCTGTAACAGTAATATTACAATGTATATAAATCACCCTCTGTAACAGTAATATTACAATGTATATAAATCACCCTCTGTAACAGTAATATTACAATGTATATAAATCACCCTCTGTAACAGTAATATTACAATGTATATAAATCACCCTCTGTAACAGTAATATTACAATGTATATAAATCACCCTCTGTAACAGTAATATTACAATGTATATAAATCACCCTCTGTAACAGTAATATTACAATGTATATAAATCACCCTCTGTAACAGTAATATTACAATGTATATAAATCACCCTCTGTAACAGTAATATTACAATGTATATAAATCACCCTCTGTAACAGTAATATTACAATGTATATAAATCACCCTCTGCAACAGTAATATTACAATGTATATAAATCACCCTCTGTAACAGTAATATTACAATGTATATAAATCACCCTCTGTAACAGTAATATTACAATGTATATAAATCACCCTCTGCAACAGTAATATTACAATGTATACAAATCACCCTCTGTAACAGTAATATTACAATGTATATAAATCACCCTCTGTAACAGTAATATTACAATGTATATAAATCACCCTCTGTAACAGTAATATTACAATGTATATAAATCACCCTCTGTAACAGTAATATTACAATGTATATAAATCACCCTCTGCAACAGTAATATTACAATGTATATAAATCACCCTCTGCAACAGTAATATTACAATGTATATAAATCACCCTCTGTAACAGTAATATTACAATGTATATAAATCACCCTCTGTAACAGTAATATTACAATGTATATAAATCACCCTCTGCAACAGTAATATTACAATGTATATAAATCACCCTCTGTAACAGTAATATTACAATGTATATAAATCACCCTCTGTAACAGTAATATTACAATGTATATAAATCACCCTCTGCAACAGTAATATTACAATGTATACAAATCACCCTCTGTAACAGTAATATTACAATGTATATAAATCACCCTCTGTAACAGTAATATTACAATGTATATAAATCACCCTCTGTAACAGTAATATTACAATGTATATAAATCACCCTCTGTAACAG
The DNA here is from genome assembly GCF_964340395.1 of Glandiceps talaboti. NCBI lineage: Eukaryota > Metazoa > Hemichordata > Enteropneusta > Spengelidae > Glandiceps > Glandiceps talaboti. The sequence continues at coordinate 2,829,883 of NC_135556.1, read as the reverse complement.
TAATATTACAATGTATATAAATCACCCTCTGCAACAGTAATATTACAATGTATATAAATCACCCTCTGCAACAGTAATATTACAATGTATATAAATCACCCTCTGTAACAGTAATATTACAATGTATATAAATCACCCTCTGTAACAGTAATATTACAATGTATATAAATCACCCTCTGCAACAGTAATATTACAATGTATATAAATCACCCTCTGTAACAGTAATATTACAATGTATATAAATCACCCTCTGTAACAGTAATATTACAATGTATATAAATCACCCTCTGCAACAGTAATATTACAATGTATATAAATCACCCTCTGCAACAGTAATATTATAATGTATATAAATCACCCTCTGCAACAGTAATATTACAATGTATATAAATCACCCTCTGCAACAGTAATATTACAATGTATATAAATCACCCTCTGTAACAGTAATATTACAATGTATATAAATCACCCTCTGTAACAGTAATATTACAATGTATATAAATCACCCTCTGTAACAGTAATATTACAATGTATATAAATCACCCTCTGTACCAGTAATATTACAATGTATATAAATCACCCTCTGCAACAGTAATATTACAATGTATATAAATCACCCTCTGCAACAGTAATATTACAATGTATATAAATCACCCTCTGTAACAGTAATATTACAATGTATATAAATCACCCTCTGTAATAGACACAAGCAACAATAATATTACAATGTATATAAATCACCCTCTGCAACAGACACAAGCAACAATAATATTACAATGTATATAAATCACCCTCTGCAACAGACACAAGCAACTATAATATTACAATGTATATAAATCACCCTCTGCAACAGACACAAGCAGCAATTACATCCATTCTGTCTATTGTTCCTGCACAGCTTAGTTTCTTTGTTTTATTGGATCTTAGATCTTGTGGTGTTTATACTTTGACTAGTTACCAACACTAATTACATTGTAATGTTTTTACATCAACTCATTTCCCATTGCTAATTGCTACAAGCAACCAATAACACTTTTGTTATTTCACAAGGTGCAAATAGTTAGTATTTATATTATAGCATTAATTACTACCCCAGTTTATCTATCATGCTTGACTGCTGTTTGCAAGTAACGTTACAAATGACTTAGTCAGATAGAAAGGTCACCAGCCTCAGTTATTTTCCATCAAGTTCATAATCATTGTACATGTGTAAAGCAGTGGTGAATACCAAATCCTTATTGATACCAAAGTCTATAAACAATTCATAGCCAACATACTAGTATTGGCACTTAAAATTGACATGCAGATAATTACACAAGTGTAAGCCAGTGAATTTTAAAGTAGCTCAAGTGATGTAGACATGCTAGCAAAATCTCAAGTGAAACACAAACTGATCATTCTCACAACAACAAACTACATTGTACATATTGAAATCAAATATGTATCTAGGGGTAATGAACATGGTGAAATACAGAGAAGTATTCAACAGAGCTGACCCAATCCAAACACTATTCCAGTCACCGACTCACTATTTAATGTCATGGTTTATATTCTAGGGTAATGAACTTGGTGAGACATTGAGTAGACATTCAACAGAGTTGACCCTACCCAAACACTATTCCAGTCACCGAGACCTACTACCCTACACAGACCTAATGTTGTGGTTGAAGAGAGCCAGTCATTCAAGTTTCACTCAGCTGTTTAAAGTAAGTCCTTTGTTTTCTGGTTAAAATGTAGGAGATGACGAGCATGATAATGAGTAAAGATATTACCGATGTAATACAAAATATCTTCTTTATAACATTATCCTGTTCAAAAATTCATATTATATCAAAATTTAAACCCAATACAGTTACAGTAGATTAATGATAACAGCTGCTTTAATACCTTTCCTTGTGAAGTTTGTGTGTATGTATTGTCCAAATGTATAATTTATGAGTGTGTGCAGGCACATATCTATGCATGTGTATGTATCTGTGTGTTTGCACATGTGTGTATATAATGTACATACATGCAACCCTGTGTGTGTGTGTGTGTGTGTGTGTGTGTGTGTGTGTGTGTGTGTGTGTGTGTGTGTGTGTGTGTGTGTGTGTGTGTGTGTGTGTACACCAATGCTCCTGTCTGTCTGATCTACTTCAAGATGAAAACTGACAGGCTATTTATAGGTATTTGTTGGGAATGTTAATACTTAGGGTGTTTATTTAGAAAATTATGCAGAACATGATTGGTGTGCGATTTTGAAAATGTGATGCTAGCCACAAGTTTTATCCACAGTAGTAAGACTCATGACAATAGAAGGTGTAGTTGGAAACTACATTGAAATAGACTGAATGGAGAATGGTAGCTGTAATTAATCTCTCTCTCTCTTTATACCTGTTGGAAAATCTACCAAACCTTTACCCAACAGTTCAATTCTTATGATTAGTTTAATTATGCTTTACTCACTGTATGGTACTATGTATACTGGCTTGATGTCCATGTGTAAACAGTTGTAGATCCTGTTACACAACAGGCGCTAGGCAATTGTACATGCTCCAGTGAGTGTAACATAAAGTAACTGTATTGTTCCAGTTATCTAATAATAGTAATAATGCAAATTTATAATGCACCTTTCCTTCTGAGAGCTCAAGGCACGCACAATTATTACCCCTAGCATAGATCAATGACAGCACGATGGCCCTTTATACCGATACTTCCTCAACTCACTGGGGAGCATACAATCCATTGCAGCCTTTATAAGCGCATAGGATTAAAACATTCACATTGCAACATCTATCCTACCAGGTCCCCAATTATACAGCTTGGTTGACTGATGCACAATCATGGTTCAAATCGTACCAAAGGACTTTAGCCATTCAGAAACAAATGGCAGCGACGGGTTTTGAACCTTTTGCAACCTGCGGATTCCAAGCCGGCCACTCTGACCATTCACCTATCATGACTCCACATTTACATCATAGTACAGGGGCATTTAAATACTAAATATATAATAATTGTATTACTGTATTTGTTGCATCAAGGTTTGTAAAGACATTCACTACATTCACTACAGTTCCAGTTCAGTTGCCAGGTAATGAAATATGTGTGTCCAGTTTAGTTCAGATGCAGGGATAAGACATCAAAAAAAATAACAACATTAGTGTACTGAGGTAGAATTAGAACAGTATGGGTTTTTTATTCAGTTTGTAAGCCAACCATAACAATCCACATAGTGTTCATTACCATAGCAACAAGGGGAATGAAATGAACTCTACATAATTTCTTTAGATGGTAACAAATTGGTTCTTGTATTCAATTAAGGCAGTGAGTAGTGAAAGTTGTTAGTAATTGCTGTAACAGTTATTTGACCTTTAGGTCAGTCCCACTATACACATGCCTGGTGTGTGTCAGTCATTCATAGTAATACATTGTCAACACATTTCACTCAATGAATTATTGCCTAGAGTCTGATAAAAGAAAGCATATTAAAAAGGTTTTATTCTGAAAGTTTATATAATTCATTTGATATGTTCAACAATGGTTTAAAGGTGTTTGTATGTGCAGTGACCCATACAACATAAACTATGATGGAATGTTAATACTATGTCTGTATCTGTGTTTTGGAAAGTTAACAAATTAAAATAACTTGGAAGTTATTCTGAATTTTCTTTTCAGGATTTGTGTAGTGATTCTCTGACACAAACTAAGTTACTTTTCAAAAATGTTATTTTAGCAAACTAGATGATATTAATTCTTTTAAGTACTGTTTCCATGGGTACAGAGTTTCATAATATTTTGATGGGCCATAATTTTCATAGAAAAGACTTATATTTGTGGGTTTTTTTATCAGAAGATATATGGCTACAATGACTCTCACAGTAGAATGTATCAGTCTATGAAAGCATTGGAAGGCCTATACAGGATACAATGACTCTCACAGTAGAATGTATCAGTCTATGAAAGCATTGGAAGGCCTATACAGGATACAATGACTCTCACAGTAGAATGTATCAGTCTATGAAAGCATTGGAAGGCCTATACAGGATACAATGACTCTCACAGTAGAATGTACCAGTCTAAGAAAGTGTTGGAAGGCCTATACAGGATACAATGACTCTCACAGTAGAATGTATCAGTCTAAGAAAGTGTTGGAAGGCCTATACAGGATACAATGACTCTCACAGTAGAATGTACCAGTCTATGAAAGCAGTTTTCCCGGTGGGGTGTTGTAATTCATTCACAATATTGGGTGGGTAGTAGGCTGGCAGGCAAGATGAAACCCAGTGAGAAGGAGGGAGGGCATATGTCTATCATACAACACCAGTGGGTGGGCCCATAAGAACAGCTTAATACCCTCCAGTCCCCACACATTTTTTGAGGGGATGATTCTATTAAAACATCATTTTCGGTGTGGAACAACATACAATTAATGAAAACCACAAATCTGGTCTTTTTGCTGCACCTGTAGTTTGTATCTATCATGTAGCTTGTCAATCTAAGTGTGCCATATACATACACATATACTAGTCTAGCTGTACAAGCAATTGATAGCTGATTCATTGCTTGGTTACTAGCATACAAACTAAACAATTCAAAGCTAACTGTGATAATATTTTAGCACTCAACTCTTTATATTTCAATTCATCTACTTGAGTAGTTGTCAGGTTTATGATAAAAAGCTGACATTTCATGATTAACTCTTCATTTAGAGTCTAAGTCCTCATACTACTGTCAAATTATGTAGGTAAGATGTGGGTAAGATAAATAATGTTTTAATTCTTTATTTTACCATATATTTATTTGAGATAATTTTATACTAGATCATACCGTTGTCTTTTATCTTAGTTTATATTCTTACAAGTTTTATGTGGTTTTTCTTTTAACTTGTCTTTTATCTGCGAAACTACACCAATTTCCATTGTAAGCTTTTGCGTTTATATGCAGCAATAAAGTATCATTATTATGAATTAGAAATAGAATGGACATTGTTCTGATAACATGCACTTCAAAATTAAGTGAGTGGACATTTTCCATTGTAATTGTTGTCAATATCTGTGCTACCTGTATGAGTTAACAGTCTTGTCAATATCTGTGCTACCTACATATATGAGTTAACAGTTGTCAATATCTGTGCTACCTACATGTATGAGTTAACAGTCCTGTCAATATCTCTACTACCTACATGTATGAATTAACAGTCTTGTCAATATCTGTGCTACCTACATGTATGAATTAACAGTCTTGTCAGTATCTGTGCTACCTACCTGTATGAATTAACAGTCTTGTCAATATCTGTGCTACCTACATGTATGAATTAACAGTCTTGTCAATATCTGTGCTACCTACATGTATGAATTAACAGTCTTGTCAATATCTGTGCTACCTACATGTATGAGTTAACAGTCTTGTCAATATCTCTACTACCTACATGTATGAATTAACAGTCTTGTCAGTATCTGTGCTACCTACATGTATGAATTAACAGTCTTGTCAATATCTGTGCTACCTACATATATGAGTTAACAGTCCTGTCAATATCTCTACTACCTACATGTATGAATTAACAGTCTTGTCAATATCTGTGCTACCTACATGTATGAGTTAACAGTCCTGTCAATATCTCTACTACCTACCTGTATGAGTTAACAGTCCTGTCAATATCTGTGCTACCTACATGTATGAGTTAAACCCCAATGTTCAATTCCCATAGTCCTGGATTACATCTCTCTTATTAGTTGAGCCATAAGGATTAAATAGGATCATTTTTTTGTTAAGGACTTATTGACTAACTTGTTTCTAAGTAACTCTGCTAGGTAACTATGTTTCACATTGTAATGTTAATCCTAAGCCAACATTGGCAGCCTGCCATAGTTTTTTTTAATACCGAAATGATGTCATGTCATGTTGTGATTAGGATGTCAACCTTACATCACATATTTTGTATCTAAAAATCTAGAAGGTGATAGCAATATTACAACCAGTGTATTATGTTTTTTAATAGATAGATTTCATAAAGGGCAGGACAGATATGGAAGTAGTTCACAACACAAAGCCTATGATTAGTTTTATTTTTTATCATTATTATTTTTACAGATATTGAGAAATTGTATATTTTTAACAGTATTTGTTTGGATACCAATTACACCAAAATGTATTCTGACATTTGAAGTATTCAGATATACACATTGGGTCTTGAATCTGATTCAAATAATAAATAATGATAGTAGATAATTGTACCAAACTAAAATGTTACATTGTGTATCAAACGGTACATATTGCCAACTACCATACCATGCACCAACTATTTATAATGTACAGAATTCTTTTGTTTTAGGTATTAATAATGACTGTCTTAAGGGTACTCATCAATAGTGTATAGTTATGAAAGTGAAGGAGATTGCTAGAAGGATATCAGTTATGGTCTTATTGTTCAAAGAAAATTGTGCAGTGTGAACAAATAAAAAAATTACAAAAGAACTGTTGACAAAGTCTCGCTTTGGTCCCATGTGGATATTATTGGAATGTATATTGAGAGTTATGAAATGAACACAGATCAAATAAATTATCAACACTTACTCATATCGTAGAGTTATTTTTCCAGACAGTATTCAGAGTTGCTTGCATATGTACCACAAAATAAACCAGACTGTGTATCCCCTCAGGTTAGTGGTAAAAAACAAACATACATGCCCACCTAAGATGCATAGTGCAGTCCACAAGTCAGTATAGTGTGTGATACATTGATTAATCCTAGACATATAATGAATGCAATATTTCAGAGCTGACACAGATATGAAAGATTAATGTTATCTACATTGTATGAATTTGTAAAACTAGGTACAGTCTTTGGATTTGCAGAATTTCATGGTTGGGATTTCACCCAAAGTTTTATCCTATTGTGACTTGGGTATTATTCTTTCATTACCTGTTCATTCAGTATACAGTTAATATAGAGTAATGCAATAGAAATCAGAGTCTGAGGGCAGAGCATTACTCATAGTCAGTGTCAATCAGTCAATCAGTCAGTTACATCTTACAAGCTACAAAAATACTATTCCAGTTTTATGATGTATAAATGATACAAAACTCTGAATGGAGGGATTCATGCTATTTATTCACCTTGCTATGTCTGTTAGAATGTAAGTACTAGTATGATTATCTTCAACCACTTTTCACTAATATAATATTATAGAGTCACTCTTATTTTGACCATAAGACTGTAGGGTCTTTGCTTTAACTAAAGGTTGTCTTATAGTGTCAATCAATCAGTAACAATACAATACAATACAATACAATACAATACAATACAATACAATACAATACAATACAATACAAAACAAAACAAAACAAAAGAATGTATATGAAGATACAAAATTTTCTCATACTTAAAATTGAACACCTTGTGATGAATCCTGCACTACTGTCTCACTGTCAGATAAACTATGCCTATACCAAAGGATTCAACTGTCTCACTATCAGATAAACTATGCCTATACCAAAGGATTCAACCATCTCACTATCAGATAAACTATGCCTATACCAAAGGATTCAACTGTCTCACTATCAGATAAACTATGCCTATACCAAAGGATTCAACTGTCTCACTATCAGATAAACTATGCCTTTACCAAAGGATTCAACCATCTCACTATCAGATAAACTATGCCTATACCAAAGGATTCAACTGTCTCACTATCAGATAAACTATGCCTATACCAAAGGATTCAACCATCTCACTATCAGATAAACTATGCCTATACCAAAGGATTCAACTGTCTCACTATCAGATAAACTATGCCTATACCAAAGGATTCAACTGTCTCACTATCAGATAAACTATGCCTTTACCAAAGGATTCAACAGTCTCACTATCAGATAAACTATGCCTATACCAAAGGATTATATTTATAGATCCCTTCTCAATGTCAAAACATGTAAGACACAGATTACCTGTCAGCTTATACTATTTGAGTGAGAAATGTTTCTTTGACATTCAGTTTGGTAGCATGTAACAAATTGCCTTACTGTATTCCTTGCATTGATAACAGATTATTGTGTATTAGTCAAATTGTAAGCATTGTCATGTCAGCTAGGACTGTTGATTTGTGTCATCAATGGTGTTTTCTCTTTTAATACCTTAACTGTCTTTGTATTAACCAGTCAACATTGTCTTTTTTCTCGTGTTCTGTTTTTTAATTGGCATTACACACAATGCACACTTATAATGGTGGTAGTCATACTAAACTACAGTTGACCTTGCTTTCATCAGTACAGGTCAAGTCACAATAATTCTGTCAGAATTTCTGACAGACTGTAAAAATGATGACTTAGAGAAAGTAATGAAATAAGAAACTTGTAAAACAGTTCTTAAAGTTACAGTGGATCTCAATTTCTGACAAGAACAATTTTGTCAATAATAACCAAGGATGTAGCTACCAGCAATTAAAAAATGTCAGTTATTTCTGTACGATGTTAACAGTTACATGAAATTCTAATTTGTATTCTAGTTGCAACTTATAAAATCAAACTTCTTTGAAAAGCCTGTTTAGGTGCCAAACTAATCAAAGATTGAAGTATCAGACAGTTTCTCATCCACTTTCAATGACTCAAAATGTTTTTTGTATTCATTTACTCTTGGAACGTTTTGTAGTCCTGTCATACTATGTGATATAACTCAGTCCTTTAGGGAGTACTAGTCAATTGTTATCATTTAATATACCAAGTGAAATGCCATCAAAGTGGTGATATAAATGTGATTACAATGACCTGGTGTTAATTTACTAGTCCCCAGAGACCGTACCATCAATAGACCTGGTTTGTGTGTGTGTCCTTGGCGTTGGTGGGACTTGCCCCCAAAACATGCATGTAAACATGTATTACAATAACAGAACATGTAGTGAACATGTTCAGATAACATGTCAACAAGTATTAACAAAAAACCAAAATGAATATTATGTTTAACACACAGTGTAAAGTTGAAGATGAAAAGAAATCCATGTTTTTTTATGAATTGTTCAAGGATTGTCAAGTATGAAATCCTGGAATGTCAAATAAAGAGTTTCTTGAAATCTGTCTAGAATCTAATCACCAATATAAACCATAACTGTAATCATGCTAATCATTGCAAATGTTATCAAAAATGTTGACACTTTTATAAATGTAGTCCCATGGAAAGCTACAAATTCAAAATCCTGTATTTTTTCTGGCGCTAACTTTATCAAGAGATATTGTGAACCATGGGTATCTAAAGCACCTTCTTTCCTATCTCCCTAGTTAGTGGTGGTAGAGAGCTGTCCTAAGATGATTAGATTCCAAGCTACAAACTACTATAGTACTAACTGTTACACAGTGATTTGTTACAGTCCATACAGATGCCAGATTATCCCAACAGCAGCAGATGTGTTCATAATGTTTAGACAAAAAGCAGATGCTAGACTTTCTGAAATTCATGAAATAAGTAGTTTTGTAGACAGTGTCTTCTATAGTGGTGTTATCTCTCAAATATAACCCTGTATTCAACATATGAGATTGCAAGTCATTTGAACACTATCATTGATAGCAACCAGACAATGTTAACTTTGATGACCAATTATTTACTGAGGTCATTCCATGCATTAAACTGAGTTATATCCAGATATACTTACTTTTCAATCATTGTCATGTTTGTGCTTTTATAAACAACACAATTTTATAACTATTAAAACATTGAAGTAACACTGGTTGTCAACTCACCTGATAACAGCAACAAGTGACCAGTTCACTTAAATCAATGATGTCAGCTTATCTAAAGAGCTTTTAAATATCAAACAATAGATAACAAGGAAACAGAAGCACTGCTTTACATAATTGAGTAAGTCTTATTTTGTAGACAAGTAATGGTCTAAGCTATATAGCCTGTGGGCTGATTGATACAAAACAATATAATGTGGACGCTACTTAAAATGTGCTAAGAATCAATAATGTCTCAGCAGGGACTCATTTGTCAGAAAAAGTACTGTGGGCTTGACCAGGTATATTTTGGTATCACCTAGTGTGTGTGTGTGTGTGTGTATGTGGCAATACTGACTAATTAAGGAGGTTTGCACTGAAGTGTCAGTGTTTGTTTAAGGGGACAATATTGATTTTGTTGTTGCTAGGTAGAGTTGAGTAACTGAGAACATTGATAGTGTCAGCATATCAACAGTTATAAGGCAGTCTATAACTTAATGAATGAATGTGTTATAACTGTATTATTACCACCTAGTCTGGATACCAACATGAATGATAACACTAGACTAACCAACACTACCACCTAGCTGTGTTCAGTAACGACTGGTCTTACATTCAGCCAATCAAATGGTTCTTTACAACTACCTAGAGTCATGCAGTGTGTAGGAAACTTTGTACTGATGGGTTTTCTTGAGACAGTCCAGTTCATGTTTTTGCACACATATTTCTGTCAATGTCCAAATACATTAAAGACCAACTCCCAAGGTTTTAATGTTTTTTCATCAGATATATTTTAGGTTTGTTGCAGGTTATATTTGTCAGTTGAGGTAAACTTTATATTTCTAGTTGCTAGTCTCTGATAAAATAAAATCCAGTGAAATTATAATATTTTCAAAGTCTTTATATATATATATTATATGGAGTTATAAAAACCCTGAAAGCTGTCGTCAGTAAACCACAATATCTAAATGAAAATAAATATTTCAAAGTATTTAGAAATGTTCAGGTTTCAATTTAAGAAATCTAAACTTGTCAAGATTTCAAACACTGTTTTAATTTGAAAGAGTTCCATGTTGTTATATCCTAGTATTAACACCAGTTGTGTAAATCAGAAGTAGGCAACTATTTACAACCATTTGTATAAATCTGAAGTAGGCAACTATTTACAACCAGTTGGATAAATCTGAAGTAAGGCAACTAATTACAACCAGTTGTATAAATCTGAAGTAGGCAACTATTTACAACCATTTGTATAAATCTGAAGTAGGCAACTATTTACAACCAGTTGGATAAATCTGAAGTAAGGCAACTATTTACAACCAGTTGTATAAATCTGAAGTAGGCAACTATTTACAACCAGTTGGATAAATCTGAAGTAGGCAACTAATTACAACCATTTGTATAAATCTGAAGTAGGCAACTATTAACAACCAGTTGTATAAATCTGAAGTAGGCAACTATTTACAACCAGTTGTATAAATCTGAAGTAGGCAACTATTTACAACCAGTTGTATAAATCTGAAGTAGGCAACTATTTACAACCAGTTGGATAAATCTGAAGTAGGCAACTATTTACAACCATTTGTATAAATCTGAAGTAGGCAACTATTTACAACCAGTTGTATAAATCTGAAGTAGGCAACTATTTACAACCAATTGTATAAATCTGAAGTAGGCAACTATTTACAACCAGTTGTATAAATCTGAAGTAGGCAACTAATTACAACCAGTTGGATAAATCTGAAGTAAGGCAACTATTAACAACCAGTTGTATAAATCTGAAGTAGGCAACTATTAGTTGGATAAATCTGAAGTAAGGCAACTAATTACAACCATTTGGATAAATCTGAAGTAGACAACTAATTACAACCAGTTGTATAAATCTGAAGTAGGCAACTAATTACAACCAGTTGGATAAATCTGAAGTAAGGCAACTATTTACAACCAGTTGGATAAATCTGAAGTAGGCAACTATTAGTTGGATAAATCTGAAGTAGGCAACTATTTACAACCAGTTGGATAAATCTGAAGTAGGCAACTAATTACAACCAGTTGGATAAATCTGAAGTAGGCAACTAATTACAACCAGTTGGATAAATCTGAAGTAGGCAACTAATTACAACCAGTTGGATAAATCTGAAGTAAGGCAACTATTTACAACCAGTTGTATAAATCTAAGTAGGCAACTATTTACAACCAGTTGTATAAATCTGAAGTAGGCAACTATTAACACCAGTTGTATAAATCTGAAGTAGGCAATTATTTACAACCAGTTGGATAAATCTGAAGTAGGCAACTATTTACAACCAGTTGGATAAATCTGAAGTAGGCAACTATTAGTTGGATAAATCTGAAGTAAGGCAACTATTTACAACCATTTGTATAAATCTGAAGTAGGCAACTATTTACAACCAGTTGTATAAATCTGAAGTAGGCAACTATTTACAACCAGTTGGATAAATCTGAAGTAAGGCAACTATTTACAACCAGTTGGATAAATCTGAAGTAAGGCAACAATTTACAACCAGTTGTATAAATCTGAAGTAGGCAACTATTTACAACCAGTTGTATAAATCTGAAGTAGGTAACTATTTACAACCAGTTGGATAAATCTGAAGTAGGCAACTATTTACAACCAGTTGTATAAATCTGAAGTAGACAACTATTTACAACCAGTTGGATAAATCTGAAGTAGGCAACTATTTACAACCAGTTGGATAAATCTGAAGTAGGCAACTATTAACAACCAGTTGGATAAATCTGAAGTAAGGCAACTATTAACAACCAGTTGTATAAATCTGAAGTAGGCAACTATTTACAACCAGTTGTATAAATCTGAAGTAGGCAACTATTAACAACCAGTTGGATAAATCTGAAGTAAGGCAACTATTAACAACCAGTTGTATAAATCTGAAGTAGGCAACTATTTACAACCAGTTGTATAAATCTGAAGTAGGCAACTATTTACAACCAGTTGTATAAATCTGAAGTAGGCAACTATTAGTTGGATAAATCTGAAGTAGGCAACTATTTACAACCAGTTGGATAAATCTGAAGTAGGCAACTATTTACAACCAGTTGTATAAATCTGAAGTAGGCAACTATTAACAACCAGTTGTATAAATCTGAAGTAAGGCAACTATTAACAACCAGTTGTATAAATCTGAAGTAGGCAACTATTTACAACCAGTTGTATAAATCTGAAGTAGGCAACTATTTACAACCAGTTGTATAAATCTGAAGTAGGCAACTATTAGTTGGATAAATCTGAAGTAAGGCAACTATTTACAACCATTTGTATAAATCTGAAGTAGGCAACTATTTACAACCAGTTGGATAAATCTGAAGTAAGGCAACTATTTACAACCAGTTGTATAAATCTGAAGTAAGGCAACTATTTACAACCAGTTGGATAAATCAGAAGTAGGCAACTATTTACAACCATTTGTATAAATCTGAAGTAGGCAACTATTAGTTGGATAAATCTGAAGTAAGGCAACTATTTACAACCATTTGTATAAATCTGAAGTAGGCAACTATTTACAACCAGTTGGATAAATCTGAAGTAGGCAACTATTAGTTGGATAAATCTGAAGTAAGGCAACTATTTACAACCATTTGTATAAATCTGAAGTAGGCAACTATTTACAACCAGTTGTATAAATCTGAAGTAAGGCAACTATTTACAACCAGTTGTATAAATCTGAAGTAGACAACTATTTACAACCAGTTGGATAAATCTGAAGTAGGCAACTATTAGTTGGATAAATCTGAAGTAAGGCAACTATTTACAACCATTTGTATAAATCTGAAGTAGGCAACTATTTACAACCAGTTGGATAAATCTGAAGTAAGGCAACTAATTACAACCAGTTGGATAAATCTGAAGTAGACAACTAATTACAACCAGTTGTATAAATCTGAAGTAGGCAACTATTTACAACCAGTTGTATAAATCTGAAGTAGACAACTATTTACAACCAGTTGTATAAATCTGAAGTAGACAACTATTAACACCAGTTGGATAAATCTGAAGTAAGGCAACTAATTACAACCAGTTGTATAAATCTGAAGTAGACAACTATTAACACCAGTTGGATAAATCTGAAGTAAGGCAACTAATTACAACCATTTGTATAAATCTGAAGTAGACAACTATTAACACCAGTTGTATAAATCTGAAGTAGACAACTATTAACACCAGTTGGATAAATCTGAAGTAGGCAACTAATTACAACCAGTTGTATAAATCTGAAGTAGGCAACTATTTACAACCATTTGTATAAATCTGAAGTAGACAACTAATTACAACCAGTTGGATAAATCTGAAGTAAGGCAACTATTTACAACCAGTTGGATAAATCTGAAGTAAGGCAACTATTTACAACCATTTGTATACATCTGAAGTAGGCAACTATTTACAACCAGTTGGATAAATCTGAAGTAGGCAACTATTTACAACCAGTTGTATAAATCTGAAGTAGGCAACTATTTACAACCAGTTGTATAAATCTGAAGTAGACAACTATTTACAACCATTTGTATAAATCTGAAGTAGGCAACTATTTACAACCAGTTGGATAAATCTGAAGTAGGCAACTATTTACAACCATTTGTATAAATCTGAAGTAGGCAACTATTTACAACCATTTGTATAAATCTGAAGTAGGCAACTATTTACAACCAGTTGGATAAATCTGAAGTAGGCAACTATTTACAACCAGTTGGATAAATCTGAAGTAGGCAACTATTTACAACCAGTTGGATAAATCTGAAGTAGGCAACTATTTACAACCATTTGTATAAATCTGAAGTAGGCAACTATTTACAACCATTTGTATAAATCTGAAGTAGGCAACTATTTACAACCAGTTGGATAAATCTGAAGTAAGGCAACTAATTACAACCAGTTGGATAAATCAGAAGTAGGCAACTAATTACAACCAGTTGGATAAATCTGAAGTAGGCAACTATTTACAACCAGTTGGATAAATCTGAAGTAGGCAACTATTTACAACCAGTTGTATAAATCTGAAGTAAGGCAACTATTTACAACCAGTTGGATAAATCTGAAGTAGGCAACTATTTACAACCATTTGTATAAATCTGAAGTAGGCAACTATTTACAACCAGTTGGATAAATCTGAAGTAGGCAACTATTTACAACCAGTTGTATAAATCTGAAGTAGGCAACTA